>NC_038254.2:37318824-37379857 GCF_000004515.6 Glycine max | reverse complement strand
GGAAGTTTTCTCAAAGAAGCTTCTCAAGGAAGTTTTCTCAAAGAAGCTTCTCAAGGAAGTTTTCTCAAGAAAGCTACGTCAGTTGAACAAACCCTCAGCTGTCATCAACAGAAAACAAAACTTAGCTGATGTCAGCATAAAAATAGCAATGACTAACATTGACGAAAACCTAGCCTATTTGAACAAAAAAATATCCATAAAATGGCTTGGCAAAAACCCTAGCTTGATGTCGACCAAAAAACCTAGCATATGTCAGCCAAAAAATGGCCTTGGCATCAACCAAAAATAGCCTTGACCATTGTCGACTAAAAAACATCATCAACTGATAAGTTCTATCCTATTTTATTGTGTACTTTTTTACTCTTAATGTATTTTGTGCCCAGTCCAACCATTTGAATGATGTGAGAAAAGACTGTGACTGGAAAGTCATGATTTTATTTGGAATTGAAATTGGATGGTTGATGTGTTATGACCTAGGGATTTGTTTTTATATTAATTTTATAAGAGGCTTGCTTTATATGTATCAAGATTTTATGATTTATCTTTCTATGGATATGTGGTAAGTTGTAAAATTCAGAATATTTTTTCCAAGAAATTGGGGTCAAGAAGAAATTATGTCTCCTTAACCATGAACTATGAAATTGGGATAGAATACCTCTTTTATTATATGAGATTGATGTTTTGGGTATTTCATGAGTCATAATGGTTTAAATAATATAAATGTTCTCAAACTCTATTTGAATCATATTTAATGAAAAATATAACTTTTTTTATTTTTAGAGATTGTTTATTCTAGTCGATAAAAAATCAAGTTTTAATTTCAAATCAATCAAATGAAATTTTGTTCATTTAAATAGTGGATAAATGGAAAGTTCTAGGCATTGAGACAAGTTGTTGTGGTAACGATACTCTACATACATTTTTAATTATTTGTATACGTACACTTGCCTAGAGGTCAACTCCAACTTGTTCAAACTCATTCAAGTATGGGTTGGGTCATGGGTGTTAATTTTTAAACCCATGAACCAAACCCATAGGCCCATTGATGTGACATGTCTTTAAAATTACTATTGTTGTTTATATGCTTACATATTTTTTATATTTAAAAGTTCCAATATTAGTGATAACACATTCACTAACTTGTTCAGACTTCAAAGTCTTTCATGAGATACTAAGTTCCCATTCTCTCTCTCACTCTCTACACTTAGCATCAGATTAAGGTTTCCAATTCTTTCTATTGCCCTCCACACATTGACTATAGGACATCCCCTCCATAACGTATTTCAATTTCTTCGAATGTCATTGTTGACTTATTGAGATTAAGTACTTAATTGTTAAGCAATATCACCATAACACTTTCATGATGCGCCAGCTAAGTGACTAGCTTCAAGGTGATTTTTCATAATTTGTTAACTAGAATTTAATTAACCTTAATTGTTTTAATTAAAGCTAACTAATAATAGATTACTCCCTCCGTCTCAAAACAAGCTAAACAGGTATTTTATTTTCAAGATCCTTGTGATGAAAGATGGTTAGTGGTTCTACATGGAAAAACAATTAATGTTAATTTAGCCTAAAAAGATTAAATTTGTACTTCTGAGTTCGAGGATAGTGGGAAGCGTCTTGAAAATTTGAAAAAGGGGAACGAGAGGTCAACATTGTGTTAAGCATAGAGGTGGGTCTATGTCTTCGGTGGTGCATACAGGATATTAGGAAGGGAGGCAGATTCATGAAGGTGTACCATGGGTCAGTAACTTTGCGGATTTATTTTACTTTTGCATTTGTTTGAACTCATTAAGGCTTGGTGCTATGGCACTTCTTCGGTCTATTGCCCATCCAATTATTAATATATTTGATCTTTTTTCTAAAAGCATTGAGGTGAGACACTACAAGGTTCTAGGATTCGAAAAACTCATCTTTAATTGATTTAGGTGAGTTTTAACTATTAGAAATTGTAATTTAGTTTTTAAATATAGATTGGTGATTTCACAAATCCCATGAAATTATATTTTAAAATTTCTAATAGACACGTTGTCACTTAACTAACGATAGGAATCTATAATAATTTTTTAATATATCAGGAAACTAGAGGTCATCATTAATTCATTTATTGATTTTATTTGTCTACCATTAATATTTTAAGAATATAAGTAAAAAAAGTTGATTAATGTTACATTAAAAAGATAAAATGACAATTATTTTGAATTTTTTTTTCTCTTACATGACAATTATAATGGAATGGGGAGGAGTAGAATATAATAAAAGATAGAAGATTAAAGTCTCTTGCAAGATGAATATTGAAACTTTAATTAATCCTAATGAAACAAATTTGGATCCAAAAACCTAATGGGCCAATGGGGCCCGGCCCAAAACTCCAAGATGTAGGGTTACAATACAAGAAATGTAAACACTCTCCCTTGGTCCTCATTCATGCGCAGCCACTTCTAGAGTTTTAGGAGAGATAAGAGAGCTTTTATCTCTTGCCTTGTGTTCTCTCTCTAACTTCATGGTCATCCTACGTCAAGTTCTCACCTTTACAACTCAAATCTTGTCCCTTGGACCTCAAATTCAATGAGGAAGCTCTAGCAGACAAGGGTTTTTCATCAATCCATTTTGTTTTGCATTTTCTTGAACTCTGGAAGACTTCAAATCTCTCAAGGTATTGAGAGTTCCTATTTTCTTTAATGTCAGTTTTGGTTTGGGAGGTTATCCTCCACGAGTATGGGCTGTTAGATTTGGTTTGAGTAGGATTAGATTGAATTTTAAAATGAAATCCAAAATCTGATTTTATTCAAAACAGATGGGTTTATTAAATTTTAATTTGTTCGAATTTTGGTTTATTTGATTTTTAGTTTTTTGCTTGATTTATTCATAAAGTTATTTGATAAAATCAGTTTATGAACATTCCTAAGAAATTCGATAAAGTAAAGACATCAAATGTACAAATAAGTCTATTAACTAGTAACGTATGCTTTTGTTGACAAATCTACAGTGTTAAACATTCATAGATTGATATGTATAGTACATTCATTTGCCTATGATTCTTTAATGGACATTCCCTCCTACTTAATTTTTTTAGTTTTAGGTAAAAGTTTATTTAGAAAGAAAATTAATTTTGAGTTGCATAAAAAATTCCTTGTTGCTTTTGGTAGGGATAAAAGATCTTCATATATTGTGCTATTTACTTTTGAATGATGAGTAGATATGGTTGCACATTATACATAAATTAGGTTAGTCTTTTTTAATGAATTCAATTACTTCTATCGATACCTATATTATATTTATTAGGTTAGAAATATGTAGACACAAAATAACATAACACCATGACATAAACTTTTGCAGTTTCCAATAGAAATTCACATAATTGGAAGGAATTATAGAATATATATATACTCTCTCTGTCTCATATATGAGCAAAAATAATTACTTCCCATAAATTAAGAAAGTTAGTTGAAATCATTTAATTTTACTAATCTCAAGTAGAAAGGTTATTCTTAAAATGTCCTCCATTCAAACCTGATTCTCTGTACACTATATTCCATCCAATATCTACATATATTGTTAGGGATGAGTCGAGCCTAATGGTTAGTGTTTTATATGCATACCTTGGAAAATTGCACTTTTCTTAATTTGGTTTTTGTTCTTTCTTGCAATATTATCACACTCAATTTATCAGGTATTTCTTTATTTTTGAAGTGGAGTCTACATATATTGCTAGGGATGAGTCACCAGATTCTTTGTACACTAAATCTTTGTACACTAAAAATAAAGGAGTCACCAGATTCTTTGTACACTATATTCCATCCAATATCTACATATATTGTTAGGGATGAGTCGAGCCTAATGGTTAGTGTTTTATATGCATACCTTGGAAAATTGCACTTTTCTTAATTTGGTTTTTGTTCTTTCTTGCAATATCATCACACTCAATTTATCAGGTATTTCTTTATTTTTGAAGTGGCATCTCCAATCATCACACCGTGAAAAAGGTATGTATGCCTTCAACACCCCAATCCCAACCAATAGGGAAGATGAGATCATTGCTATAGCCCGTTAGAAAACAAGTATGATGGTTATATTTGAATGTGACACATCTTAAAAGGTACGTGTGTGACACTTTTTTTAAACTACATGATGGGAAAGAATAAGAAATTTCTTGTCAGTTATTTTTATAATTATCGGATGATTGATAGTAGGCCTTTTATGAAACAAGTGCATAAATTGAATGTATGCTTAATATCTATGAACAAACACAATATGGATGGAGATGAAAGTTAATGATTCTATCTTGAATCATTCACAAAGTTCCTTCCTTATGGAATGACTTTAAAAAGTTTGAAACATCTAAAAGATCAAACCGATTTCTCTTGAACATCTGAGGTAATAAAATGATACCAAAGGTACATATGTTCAACAAATGGTTTGAGTAATGGAGGAAGGTACATTGAATAAGTTCTCTAAGAGTAGGAAGTGGGATTTTGATATTCTTGTAGTTTCGCATGCAACCATAGTAAAATTGCATTTACGACTTCATTAAATATTGGATTGAGTTGGAATTTTGTGAGCCAATTCAGGATACATAATTCTTAAATCTAAATCTTTGGTTTGTTTATTGGTTGCTTGTGGTGAGAGATATTTAGTTTGTACTATCTACAATTTTTTTATACTTTCATCTTCTTGATTCTCTATTTCTATGTTTGTTGTTGTTTTAGTTGTTTAACCAATACTCACTTTTATCTAAAACCATGTGATTTTCAGAATCATGGGATTTGGTTGTTTTGTTAAAAAAGGTGAGAGATATTTTGTTCATTAAGTTGTATGATTAATTGATGAACGTGATTTGTGCACTAACTTGAGTATGTTTAATCTAAAACCATTTGGTTCATATATATTTTTAAAATGATGGGTGATTATGTGAAATTCTCAAAATTATTTAAAGATTGTATCCTTTCATGAGATTTTGTGTCCACTCATTTGAAGTGAAAGTATGAATAGATGCGCAACAAACATGAGATGTGACTCTTCACCAAGAGTCATGAGATGGGACTCTTCACCAAGGGCCTTGAGTGCAGAAAATCACCAGATTCTTTGTAACTGTGCCCCTTCTTTTCTTCCCTTATGCATATAGAGAAATAAGGAAACTATCATCGCTAGTTGTTTTCTTTGGTATTCCTTAACTTTTGTGGAGTCATCACCTCCAATTTCAACTAACATAATAGATAAATTTTGCTCGTGCATGTGTGCACGCATACCATGTCGAAGCATAGGTTGATGACGAAAGATATTATAAAAATACATACCTTTCATTCACAAACAAACATATTGCTAAATCCTACAAGATCATATTGTAGTTTGATTTTTGAACAATCATGTCATTTAATTATGCTAGTATCAGAAATAAGTAAAACATATTAACAAATGGTAAAGATTTGGTTTATAAGCTAATAATTTGTTCAACAATGACAAAATTTTGTTATATTTAATTTCTAAGTCAATGTATCTAGTCTATTGATTCTCTTTTCAAGATCCAATACTCCTCCAATAAACTGCCTTGATTCATTTATCTCATTTCCATCTTTATAATCTTCCTCCAAAGCCTCCATCAGTGGTTCAACGGTGTCTTGGGAAAGATTTCCAAATAAAATAGTTTTCAAAGGAGAAATTTCAGGTGGAAACACCAACATCATTGCATAGACTACTATTTCACTGAGTAATATTCTTTGCAAAATCACGATGATGATCCAGTATTGACTGCTTCCACCATCCTGCATAATGTGTGGTGACATGTCCCTCAAAAAAGCCATGCAGGAAAATAGAAATTCCAGTCAGATATGGGTATGTAGTAATTTTTCCATGCAATGCCTTTGGTTCCAAAGAATGTAGCCACACAATCTAAAACTTCTTGATGCATTCTAAATTGCATAGCCACTCTTTATGTGATAGGTACTTTTGTGTAATACATTTGTGTGACAACTAGCATTGAAACTCTCATGCATATAGCAAAAAAAAAACTATTTTTATTTATCGAACATATTGAACATAAGGGTGCTAAGGAAAGTAGTCCCTAGGTGAATCCAGGGCAAAACTCCTACCCTCAATTTTCAAGGGATTAAGCTTGTGCCACCCACATAGCATAGGTTTTTCATGGTTGATCAACCTAGGCTGTGGTTGCAAATTTGAGAATCTCTCCAATAACAAAATATGAACCAAGTAGTAAAAGGGTGACCAAAGAGTTACCTCTTATCATTAGCCAAACTAACTATTTTTTTCTTCAACAGACCTAAATCATTTTGTATGTTGGCTTAAAATATTGGTCGCAAAGCTGATTATCTACATCAAGGAAAACAAACTTGCTCACCAAGCCATTGGGAGAGAAATCAATTTCTGCCAACCAAGTTGCAAGGAATGTTTCATGTTCCATTTCATTCCCACTATCGACGAATATTCACCCTGGCTAATGTATAAACCCCATCCTTTTTATTCCTTGTAGTGTGTTTTCCCATTGTATGTATCAATTTCTTCTCCACTTTTATCATTTCCTAGCTTTGAAATGGGGTGAAGACGGGATCATGAACTATTGGAAAATTCTCCAACACCATCACATCCTCCAAGGTGTTTTTTTCTCACCTTAGGGTAACAAAAAGGTATTTGTCTCAGGACACCACTTCTCAACAACCCCAAAACACATGTTTTCATTTTTTACTATGAAGCACTTGGGTTGAAAACATGTGTTTTGGGTTGCCGAGAAGTTGTGTCCTTAGACAAATACCTTTTTGTGCTCCTAGGGTGAGAAAAATGTCACCTTGGAGAATGTGATCGTGTTGGAGGGTTTTGCAACTGTTTGCGATCCTGTCTTGACCCCATTTCAAAGCTAGGAAATGATGAAGGTGGAGAAGAAATTGATACATAGAACAGGACAACAACAATATCCAAGGAGTAAAAAGAGTGGGGTTTATATAAACATTAGCATGGATGGATTTTTGTCAATAGTGGGAGTGAAATTGAGCATGAAACATCCCTTGCAACTTGCTTGGCAATGATTGGCTTCTCTCATAGTGGCTTGGTGAGAAAGTTTGTTTTCCTTATTGTTGTTCATCTTGCTGGAGAGAATCAGCTTTGTGACCAACAGTTTTATACAACATGTAAAATGATTTTGGTCTATCGAAGAAAACAATAGTTTGTTTGACTTGTAATGAAGAATTTGAATTGTAGTTAACTCTTTGGTCACCC
This sequence comes from Glycine max, assembly GCF_000004515.6. NCBI lineage: Eukaryota > Viridiplantae > Streptophyta > Magnoliopsida > Fabales > Fabaceae > Glycine > Glycine max. Next base: position 37,372,627 of record NC_038254.2, on the reverse strand, counting down.
TTTTACTACTTGGTCCAAACTTGGGTGTGGGAGAGATTAACAAATTAGCAACCATAGCCTAGGCTGATTACCAATGAAGAACCTATGCTATTTAGGTGGAACAAGCTTAATCAATTGAAAATTGACGGTGTGAGATTTTCCCTAGACTCTACTAGGGGCAATTTTCCTTGGCACCCTTAATCATGTTCAATTAGTTGGTAAGTTTAGGTCTTTTAATCCAAAAAAGGTAACTTGGTTACCATGGGAGAGTAATTTGGATAAATGAAAATAGTTTTGGTTGTTATATGCATGAGTATTTCGATGCTTGTTTGCAACAATGTATTATAAAAAAGTACCTACCACATAGAGAGTGGCTATGCAATTTGCAATGCATCAAGAAGCTATTGCATTGAAAAATTACTGCATATCGAAAATTACTTTAAAAAATTGCAAACAATATTACTTGCAAACAATATTATCATGGATGCTGATGTTACACCTGAATTTTCTCCTTTGAAAACTGTTCAATTTGGAAATCCTTCTCAAGACACTGTTGACCCAAGAGATGGAGGCTTTGGAGGAAGACTATCGAGATGGAAATGGGAAAAATGAATCAAGGCAATTTATTGAGGGGTTAATGGATATTGAATAGAGAATCAATAGACTGGAGACAGTGACTAAGAAATTATAAAGATAGCAAAATTTGGTCACTATTGAACAAATTATTCTTATAAACCAAATCTTTAGCATTTGTTAATATGTTTTACTTATTTCTTATACTAGCAAAATTACATGTATGAATGTTCAGCCTAAAAAGAAAATATGACATGATCTTGTAATTTTTAATGCCTTGGGTACATTAATGCCTTGGTTGCATAAGATATAAGTCTCAAAGTTCATAAATGGAGAGAGCCACACGCTCAAAATAAGCAAACTAACCATGAATGCATAAACAAATATTCAAATAAATAATACCACTATTATGTGTAGTGGAGCCTAACCGAACTTCCTTAGATTATAATTTTGCTCTTAGATTATAATTTTGTTCTTAGGAACTTACAATGTCATTACCTCGGTGAAATTTAGTTGCAACTGGCAATCCTAGTTACGTAATGGATATTCAACTCTAACTTCTTAAGCTCTAAGATTACCTTCAAAAGTGATATGAAGATTTAAGTTTATATTAGTCTAACCCATTCATTTTGGACACTACACTTTTCGTTTAGTGAAATTTAGCTGTATGTGTTGGCTTTTTATGAACTCCAATTCTATTGTCTCTGACCTCACATTTTCCCTTTGTACCTAATACAGTCTCAACTAATTAACATTAACCTTATATTACTGTTGGGACTGATCACTGATTCTCTGTTCTAAACAGATGAAAAGAATATTCTGCAAAGAGAACTGAGAGTAGCACCGGTAATTATATTTAAACTCATGTCATCTCGTTACCCTAAAGAATGCACCCCAGATTTACTCTTCCTCGGCAGGTACTGCAGTAATCTTATTCTTTGGATTCTCATAGCATCTCAATCCTCCAACACCAGTAGAGTAGAAACTTCCTGTACAATTTACAGAATAACAACGTCAATAGTGAGGGAATACTTACAATAATGGGGAACAAAAAGAAACAGAACATAGACAACGTCAATGTAAAAATCCTCATATTATGAATTATCATCATCTTGAAGGGGAGGGAGGAAATGATCCAATCTGGGATCACTTGGAACAAATACTTGCCAAAATGCTGAGGATTGTGATATGCTGGAACAAAATGAAACTCACCTCGTGGGAAAGAAGCAAGTGACTTGCCACAAAAACCTTTAAGCAATATAATTTACTTTACTTGTGATATGCTGGAACAAACAGAACATTGAATACAAACCAACAATAGCAGGGGAAGATAAAATTTACTTTACTTGTTTGGTGAACAATATATAAAATTTGGTCAAGTGAGACAGCAATATAAATACTAAGTACCAACTAATACAATATCTATGCCTTTTTATATAGCTTTGCATTAAAAAAAGTAATAGAAAATAATATGTATAAATACTAGGAGTATATTTTATTATTATTATTAAATCATAAATTATGATAAATATTAATTTTTTAATTTTAATAATAGATATTTTTAATAGGAAATAATAAATATTTTAAAAGCTATATAAAAAGGGATTTCTAATTAATTGACAACTTAAAAAGAAGTGTAGGTTAAATTTATATATGCATTGCTTTTATCCTCCTCCATGATGTAAATCAAGTTCAATGAATCAATGCAACAATTTGTAATACTATTAATTAAGAAATAATATTAAAATAAAAAACTTGGAATGCATGGGCCAGCCCAACCGTTTCAATGTTGGAATGCAAAGATGATGAAGCTTCACTTTAAAATTTTACTCGGGACCAACATGTTATATTTTGATGCATAAATTTACCCTTATAAAAGTATTCACTCTTGAACAAGAGAATATTAGGAACTACTCACTCTCTATCATGATAAGCTACATAACGTCTCCTGTATCAAGTATGTCACACTAATTTATTTTTAAGTTTTTTATTTCTCCCTATTGTTTAAAATTAGTCTATCTCAATTTAAATTTGAATTTTGAATTTTAAAATTTGATACATTATATCAATTTGATAGACATACAGATCATATGTATTTATTTAAATAATTTGTTGACAATGTGGTCATAGCTAATAAATTGCAGAGCTAAAAACTTCTAACTAAATGCTTCGGTGTAACATAAATTGGAAAATCAAAATATTGATACTTACTGGGTATAGTTCAAAATCAGCAGCTGGCCCAATGTTTAATATGTTCAGAGCCTCACCTTTTGCCAGGTCGTACTATTTAACACTTGTCAAGAACTCATTGATGCTCTCTCTTGTTTGAACAGAGGCAGCAGTGTCAACCAAATAATCATAAACCTGCTAGATATACAGAACATTCATCTACCAATAAAACTTACAAGTATTCCCATTTATTAGAAAAACCACACCTAACCTTGTATTCAGACTGTGCTACTTTGGCAATAACTCTTGTTGGATCCTTTGAAGCTCCTTTAGCTCGTAAGAAATCAAGGACCTCAAAATTTGTGAGTGCACCAGCATTGCCCTCTAAGCTGTGACAAAGCTATTAAACATCAATCATATCCCAATATAAAAGAGAAATTTCAATTGAAATTAGTGTATTAATTTTGAAAACAAACAAAAATGGTAGAAACATACATTTTCATCTGTAAGACACCAGAGTGAGAGAAAAGGTAGTTACAAAACAAGAGAGTGTCTCCTTTGCTTCTGCAATAAAGCCAGCCCAGTACAGAAACAGACAATCACAGAATGAAATTCCCAGTTTTCACAAAATATAACAAATCACACTGTTAATACAACTTAAACACACATAATTGGGTTGGGGTGGACATCAAAAGCAAAAAAAATTGAGTTGGGTGTGTTTTACCCTACAAAGAAAAATAGCAATGTTAAAAAATTAGAACAATACATTTAATTTGAGCAACCAAACAAGAATAAAATAGTGAAGACAGAAACTAGTTGTGAAGCTTCTGGCGGTTTGAATTGTGGGTCCAAAGAATCTTCTAGTTTAGCCTTGGAAAAACTGGAATCATCAATAGGGTTTGCATTGTTAGGCTGAGTTAATCCAGCCACTGCCTTCATTCATATGATTATCAATGTTTACTCCTGCTGCACTCACTTCCTGACCTTCTGGTTTCTGATTCTTGACATCAAGAAAAATTAGATGCTGGATTACAATCAGCATCCCTATAATTTAAGTGTGAAATAACTACTATCTTCCATTCATTTCCATAAATTATCATGAAATTCATCTCTCTCTATTCCTTTTAATACATGTTAAAATCAAAAGATAAAGACTAAACCAGCCTATAAGATTTAAAAGCTAAATTCACTAGAAATTACCCTTACCTTTCGTTAAGTTATCATGTATTAGTCATGAGAGTGAACACTAAATAAAAACGATTGCAAGAAAATAGAAATTCCCGTTAGATATGGGTATGTAGTAATTTTTCCATGCAATGCCTTTGGTTCCAAAGAATGTAGCCACACAATCTAAAACTTCTTGATGCATTCTAAATTGCATAGCCACTCTTTATGTGATAGGTTCTTTTGTGTAATACATTTTCTAACATCCAAATTTTTTTAATCTAGATTAAAAAGGATTGTTATTTATAAATAAATAAAGTTTTAGAAAAATGATGAGATTTTATAAATAAATAATTAAGGAGATATAATTATTAATTAAAATAATGATTTGAGAGAAAATAAAATAGGGTATTTCATTTATTTGTTTGATAGAAAATAAAAAAGAGTTTGTTTTTATAAAATAAATAAATAAATAAATATAGAGCAAATAATAGGCTGAGTACCCTAGGTATAAATTGTTATGTTAAGTCAGGTGCCTCTTTTTGGTCTCATTTTCGTTTTTTCCCTTCTTCTCTCAAAACTCTTTCTTTTTCCCGCAGCCCACCAAACCTGTCTTAGAAAAACAACGATCTCGGGCTCATTCACCGTTGGATCGTCGTGAAATTTGTGCACCACGTTCGCAACCCAACTCCGAGCAATTTTACCGTTGGGAACTTTGATATTATGTCTGAGCTTAGAGCAAAACCCTTCACATTGTAGCCTTTTATTTTCACGCAGAAACCCATAACTGTCTCGGTAAAACTACGATCCCGGTTTCGTTAACCGTTGGATTTTCATGAAATTTGGATATGTTGTTACAAATTCAATTGCGCACACTTGCACCATTGGGATTTTCTAGATATATATTCGTGAAGGGAGAAAAAGGAATCGCATGAAGACAGTACAGGTAGAGGTTTGAATCTCTTCTCCGTCTCTCAGACGTTTGGGAATTCTATCGGAGAAGTCGGACGAATATCTGAAGGAATCTCAGGGAACCGCTAGAGATGTTACTATCGCTAGCTGAAGACACGTGAGTCCGCTCAGAGGTAAGGGATGAGTTTATCGCAATTGTGGGTTAGAATGAACATGTGTAGGGATCCTTAGAGAACTAAATTTGGGTTTATTTTGGGATGTTTATTGAATTATAATTTTTCTTTATGATTATGAATACAATATTATTGTGTTCTATGTACCAATTGATGTCCTGATGAGAATTGATTGATAAACTTGAGTGCTCTTGATGTCTTTGTATTAACCCATGATTTTGATTAATTGATTTTGATACAATTGTGAGGAACCATTTCAGAGGTTTTACATTCCATGTTGTGATAAAATCTTTTGTATAAATTGTTATGTTGAGGTTATGAAATGATGATTCAAACTGTGAGTATGTGATAAATTGAACATGTGAGGAATGATGAAATACATGTGTATTGAGATGAGATGTGTGTATTGAGTTGTGAACTATGAACTGTGCAATCACACAATTGTAAGACCCTTTAAGGGCGACAAGTATTGTGATGGGATCCACTGTGGGAACCCGACGAGTTAAAATGATTTTGAAAACAATTGAGTAGATGTGTGTATTGCATAGTTCATAGGTAAAGTGTATATGATTCATGAGGTGTGATAACATGTTAAATTGAGATTATACCATTGTTATTGGGATTAAGTGTATGTGATAAATTGAGTATGTATATGATTGAGATATATATGTGTATTGAGTTGTGAACTATGAATTGTACAATCACCCGATCATAAGTCCCTTCAAGGGCGACGAGTTAATGCTACGTCCCTTTTAGGGCGACGAGTTGATGTTAAATCCCTTTTAGGGCGACGAGTTGATGCTAAGTCCCTTTTTGGGCGACGAGTTAATGTTAAGTCCCTTTAAGGGCGACGAGTTAATGATAAGACCCTTAAAGGGCGACGAGTTAAAATTATTTTGAGAACAATTGAGGAGTCGTGTGTTTTGTACAGTTCATAGATAGAGTCTGTGTGCTAAAATGTTTTTTGGGTTGGACCTGAATCAGGAGGGAGAGGCCTTGACGGACTCTTCGGAGTGTAGGCCTTGGGGGTCACACGGTTTTAGTGCTCCTTTAAGCCTATGTTGATCCCATATGGTTGGAGCATTCTCCCAAAACACTATGACCCTGACTGGTCTCCCTATGATATTATCTAGTGAGAGTGACTTGACTTACTATTGTGTGGTTTGTCTTGTCATGTACTCCTAGGCGCCTGACGAGGTTTTTTATTGACATGGTACCACATTGCATATAGGCTTGAGTCTTAGCATAACTATTGCATACGCTTTCTAATTGTTTATTATGAAATTGATGTGTTATTATGTCTTGATCGGAGTGTGTGATTCCTGTGTATTGTGATTGATGATTGAAAAGTGTGATTGATGAATGACAAAGTGATGAAATAGTGTGAGATATGCTAAGTAAATTGTATTTGGCTACTATATGTTGTGTTGTTTCTCTCTAGTAGTTAGAAATGTGATAACTCACTCCCGATTTGTTGTTTGTGTTTGGATCCTGTGATGATCTTGAACTTTGTGTTCGGGGGAGCAGATGAATAGGTGGATGACTATGAAGAACCTCATGCTAGAGGACACGGGAACACCACGCTCTGATAGGATGTGACATTAGGATATGGGTTCTATATTAATTGTATGAAACTTAGATGGCCTTCTTTGAGCCGAGATGACTTTATTATTTATTTGGACAAGTTTGAATATGATGTAGAAGAAAGTGAATGTGAGCCTTTTACCCATTTGAAAGGCTTGTATTTAAAAATATTTTAAAAATACTTTTAACTAATATTTGAATTTTTATTCCTTTATTAAAATATATGTGAGGGGTAGAGGGTGTCACACATTTGTGTGACAACTAGCATTGAAACTCTCATGCATATAGCAAAAAAAAAATAATTATTTATCGAACGTATTGAACATAAGGGTGCTAAGGAAAGTAGTCCCTAGCTGAATCCAGGGCAAATCTCCTACCCTCAATTTTCAAGGGATGAAGCTTGTGCCACCCACATAGCATAGGTTTTTCATGGTTGATTAACCTAGGCTGTGGTTGCAAATTTGAGAATCTCTCCCATAACAAAATATGAACCAAGTAGTAAAAGGGTGACCAAAGAGTTACCTCTTATCATCAGCCAACCTAACTATTATTTTCTTCAACAGACCTAAATCATTTTATATGTTGGCTTAAAATATTGGTCGCAAAGCTGATTATCTACATCAAGGAAAACAAACTTGCTCACCAAGCCATTGGGAGAGAAATCAATCTCTACTAACCAAGTTGCAAGGAATGTTTCATGCTCCATTTCATTCCCATTATCGACGAATATCCACCCTTGCTAATGTATAAACCCCATCCTTTTTATTCCTTGTAGTTTGTTTTCCTATTGTATGTATCAATTTTTTCTCCACTTTTATCATTTCCTAGCTTTGAAATGGGGTGAAGACGGGATCATGAACTATTGGAAAATTCTCCAACACCATCACATCCTCCAAGGTGTTTTTTTCTCACTTTATGGTAACAAAAAGGTATTTGTCTTAGGACACCACTTCTTAACAACCCCAAAACACATGTTTTCATTTTTTACTATGAAGCACTTGGGTTGAAAACATGTGTTTTGGGTTGCTGAGAAGTTGTGTCCTTAGACAAATACCTTTTTGTGCTCCTAGGGTGAGGAAAATGTCACCTTGGAGGATGTGATGGTGTTGGAGGGTTTTGCAACTGTGGGTGATCCTGTCTTGACCCCATTTCAAAGCTAGGAAATGACGAAGGTGGAGAAGAAATTGATACATAGAACAGGACAACAACAATCCCCAAGGAGTAAAAAGAGTGGGGTTTATATAAACATTAGCATGGATGGATTTTTGTCAATAGTGGGAGTGAAATTAAGCATGAAACATCCCTTGCAACTTGCTTGGCAATGATTGGCTTCTCTCCTAGAGGCTTGGTGAGAAAGTTTGTTTACCTTATTGTTGTTCATCTTGTTGGAGAGAATCAGCTTTGTGACCAACATTTTTATCCAACATATAAAATGATTTTGGTCTATCGAAGAAAACAATAGTTTGTTTGACTGGTAAAGAAGAATTTGAATTGTAGTTAACTCTTTGGTCACCCTTTTACTACTTGGTCCAAACTTGGGTGTGGGAGAGATTAACAAATTAGCAACCATAGCCTTGGCTGATTACCAATGAAGAACCTATGCTATTTAGGTGGAACAAGCTTAATCAATTGAAAATTGACGGTGTGAGATTTTCCCTGGACTCTACTAGGGGCAATTTTCATTGGCACCCTTAATCATGTTCAATTTGTTGGTAAGTTTAGGTCTTTTAATCCAAAAAAGGTAACTTAGTTACCATGTGAGAGTAATTTGGATAAATGAAAATAGTTTTGGTTGTTATATGCATGAGTATTTCGATGCTTGTTTGCAACAATGTATTATAAAAAAGTACCTACCACATAGAGAGTGGATATGCAATTTGGAATGCATCAAGAAGTTTCAGATTGTGTAATTGCATTGTCTGGCACCAAAGCTATTGCAAAATTTGGTCACTATTGAACAAATTATTCTTATAAACCAAATCTTTAGCATTTGTTAATATGTTTTACTTATTTCTTATACTAGCAAAATTACATGTATGAATGTTCAGCCTAAAAAGAAAATATGACATGATCTTGTAATTTTTAATTCCGTGGGTACATTAATGCCTTGGTTTCACATTTGTTATTTGTTATTTTGCCTTACTACAAGAAAAATGACCTATACCTACGGACAAAAACTGTCACTATAAATAAAAAAATCCGTAGGTAAATGTATAATAGACTTTGTCCTACGGACGTTTCTTCTGTCAACATTGAGGAGGCATATAATGATGACTAATTGTCTATCACTATAGGTTTTACCTACTATGTATAGTGTGTAGGTAAAAGTCATTAACTTCTACTTACATCTCCTAACTGTAGGTAAATGTCTTTAATATGTACCTATCATCTTCAACTGTAGGTAAATATGTTTAACATGAACACCTCTAATAAGAAGACAATTCTAGGGTGCCAATTTAAGAGCCTAACTAGAAAGGCTATGACCTGTTTGGTAACTAGGGATGCACCTTGGCATTGGAATTTGCCCTTCTCAACCTTGCCTTTCTATAACATGAGTGTCCAAGTACTATTTTTCCTTAAATTATTACTAGCTGGAAGCTTACCAATCATCATATACGAACACACTTTGCATAGAATCAATATTAGAGAATCTCAAGCCAGAAGCATATCTTTTATTACATTAGAAAGCACAACTATACAAGAGAAATAGAGAAAATCCTAGCTAATGAACACCATAATAAACTCTACTACCAGACGTACTCTTCTCATAGTTATCATTAAAGGTATTTACATGGCCTCGCAAGCACATAAACACATTACTCCAATAATGCATCACACGGTACTCTTTTTGAAAATGGATCTTTTACTCTGTGCCTGCAAGGACTACTGACCCTTTCACCTGATAGTTCATCGCATCAAATAGACAAAATATATCATAATATATAAGTCTCAAAGTTCATAAATGGAGAGAGCCACACGGTCAAAATAAGCAAACTAACCATGAATGCAGAAAAAAATATTGAAATAAATAATACCACTTTTATGTGTAGTGGAGCTTTCCAATTTTTGTACCTAACACTCGATTTTCTTGTTAACCAAGGCAAAAAAGGCCACCTAAACGAGACTTGTCAACCACTTGAGAGCCTAACCGAACTTGCTTAGATTATAATTTTGCTCTTAGGAACTTACAATGTTATTACCTCGGTGAAATTTAGTTGCAACTCACAATCCTAGTTTAACTCTAACTTCTTAAGCTCTAAGATTACCTTCAAAAGTGATATGAAGATTTAAGTTTAAATTAGTCTAACCCATTCATTTTGGACTCTACACATTCCATTTAGTGAAATTTTCGTTGTATGTGTGGGCTTTTTATGAACTCCTATTCTATTGTCTCTGACCTCACATTTTTCCTTTGTACCTAATGCAGTCTCAACTGACATTAACCTTATATTACTGTTGGGACTGATCACTGATTCTCTGTTCTAAACAAATGAAAATAATATTTTGCAAAGAGAACTGAGAGCAGCACCGGTAATTATATTTAAACTCATGTCATCTTGTTACCTTGAACAATGCACCCCAGATTTCCTCTTCCTCAGCAGGTACTGTAGTAATCTTATTCTTTGAATTCTCATAGCATCTCAATCCTCCAACTGCTATAGAGTAGAAACATCCTGTACAATTTACAGAATAACAATGTCAATAGTGAGGGAATACTTACATTCATGGGGAACAAAAAGAAACATAACATAGACAACGTCAATCTAAAAATCCTCATATTAGGAATTATTATCATCTTGAAGGGGAGGGAGGAAATGATCCAATTTGAGATCACCTAGAACAAATAGTTGCCAAAATGTCGAGGATTGTGATATGCTGGAACAAAAAGAAACTCACCTTGAGCGGAAGAAGCAAGTGACTTGCCAAAAGAACCTTTAAGCAATATAATTTACTTTACTTGTGATATGCTGGAACAAACAGAACATTGATTACAAACCAACAATAGCGGGGGAAGATATAATTTACTTTATTTGTTTGGTGAACAATATATAAAATTTGGTCAAGTGAGACAACAATATAAATACTAAGTACCAACTAATACAATATCTATGCCTTTTTATATAGCTTTGCATTAAAAAAGTAATAGAAAATAATTTGTATATATACTGGGAGTATATTTTATTATTATTAACTATAGATATTTTTAATTTTTTAATTTTTTAATTTTAATAATAGATATTTTTAATTGGAAATAATAAATATTTTAAAAGCTATATTAAAAGGGATTTTTAATTAATTGACAACTTAAAAAGAAGTGTAGGTTAAATTTATATATGCATTGCTTTTATCCTCCTCCATGATGTAAATCAAGTTCAATGAAACAATGTAACTATTTGTAATACTATTAATTAACAAATAATATTAAAATAAAAAATAAATATTTTTATTAAAAAGTTACTTTGGGGTTGATTTAGAGGGGTAGTGTAGGCTTTCCAACTTTATAATATCACATATGTACATCTATTAAAGCTGGAATGCATGGGCCACCCCACCGTTTCAATGTTGGAATGCAAAGATGATGAAGCTTCACTTTAAAATTTTACTCGGGACCAACATGTTATATTTTGATGCATAAATTCACCCTTATAAAAGTATTCACTCTTGAACAAGAGAATATTAGGAACTACTCACTCTTTTTCATGATAAGCTACATAACTTCTCCTATATCAAGTATGTCACACTAATTTATTTTTAAGTTTTTTATTTCTCCCTATTGTTTAAATTTAGTCTATCTCAATTTAAATTTGAATTTTGAATTTTAAAATTTGATACATTATATCAATTTGATATACATACAGATCGTATGTATTTATTAAAATAATTTGTTGACAATATGGTCACAGCTAAAGAATTACAGAGCTACAAACTTCTAACTAAATGCTTAGGTGTAACATAAATTGGAAAATCAAAATTTTGATACTTACTAGGTATAGTTCAAAATCAGCAGCTGGCCCAATGTTTAATATGTTCAGAACCTCAGCTTTTGTCAGGCCATGCTGTTTAACACTTGTCAAGAACTCGTTGATGCTCTCTCTTGTTTAGACAAACACTATTACAATAATGGCCTTTTAAGTTGGTTATTTAAGATCTTTTACGGCCGGTTTTAAACCGTCTTATATGCCAGTGTCGTAATATCACAATGTATTTACAACGACGGTTTTTGAACAGTCGTAGAAAGTAACATTTTCTAAGATGGTTATCCAACAACCGTCTTAGAATCTAATTAATACAAAGGCGGTTCTACGCGCTAAACCGGCGTAATATAGTGTAGTCAACTTGCGAATTCTAAGACGGTTTTAAAAGAATCGTCGTAGTATGTCTTAGAAACTAAGACGGCTATTTTTACAACCGCCTTAGTTTCTAAAACATACTACAACGATCTAAATTTATTGGAGGATTCACAAACAAACCAAATAAATCAACAGCCTAAATTCTCCTATATAGATTTGTAAAAAATTACATAATCAAATAAAGACCAGAAGGGATACTAACTCACTTCTCATTATCTTAAATATAAATAAAAAATGAAATTTTAAAGCAAAATGTCAGCCTTGAATTAAAACTTAGAATGGGATTGTTATCAAAGATGGATGAGAGATAATATAGACAAAGGTAAAGTTTAGAAAAAATAAAATTCACAGACCCACCCAAACCAAACGTCCTTGCACAATTGATACAATAACACCATCTTCCAAACCTTAAAAAGTGGTGATCTAAAGGACATACATGCAAAGCAAACAAACTTCCATAGTAAAGCATAAGTTGCATTGATTGTTTAATTGGTATCCCATCCATTCATATATAAATCATACTGTGAATTACTTAGTACCACAATGAAATAACATATTAAGGAAAATACTATAGCCTCCAACTCTGTTTTTGCTTGAAAATATGCAGATGTTGCAATAAACATGCCTTTCAATTATGCCAACAAATTAAATTAACAAGCAAACACAAGGCACTCACTATGTGCAAGTGATGTAAATTTCCTTTAATTTTGAGTCTCAACTTCTCGTTCCAGTTGCTGCTTCCAGGATGCTAGTAGAGCCTCATTCTATACCAGGATATATATTATGAATAGCCTCATCTTATACAAGGAAATATACTATGAATACAGTATAAGGAGAGGAAAATACCCTACAAATATTCCCCTGTATATACCTGTGGCATGTGAATTGTAATTTTATTTGGGAAAAGCTTAGTCAAAGTTCTATTTTGTTTTCGGGCTTCCTTCCCCCCTGTCATGCAATCGTCCAAAACTATCATAAAAAGATTGAAGAGACATAACATTTATTTCACTTAGATAGCTTGAAAGAAATAATATTAGGTTGAATGTAAGAAGCATATTGTAGATATACCATCCAAGAAGCTCAAATGACTACATATGCAAAAAAAAAAAGCCTCAGAACTATATATGTAATGTTTTATAATATAATTAAAATGGAATAATGCGTGCATATGCATATATATACTTTGGTGATATGGAATCATATGCCCATAGACATATGTAATTGCAGCCAAAAGACTGCACCAGAAATTGGATAAAATCTGTTATAGTGGCTACAAAGAGAGAAAAGACACTTTCCATGGGGTGCATGGAGCTTGATGCTAATGCTTTTGCATCATGATCATGAGATAGAAGAGAATATGTTTCGTGTCCCTAGTAAAATCAGCTCGCAACAAGCACGCGCACTGACAGCAATGTGTGATGTCATGCTGGTTATGCCCAGAGGTAAAAGCAATGTGTGATTTTTTTTTCACTTCTATTTTACAGCCTTACAAGAAGACTTCAAATAATTTTTTTTTAATGAAAGAATGTTAGAAACAGAATGCAGAAAGTGTCACTATCAAATGGATATAATTTGGTTGATTAAGTGGAGCTTATGAGTTATTATAAAAATTTTGATACATTTTTTTAATTTTTTATGCATAAAAAGTGTAGCTAACATTTTTCACATTGTAACATTTTTTTACTTTCAAAAAAAAAAAAAAATCTGTTTGCACACTATGCCATTGGGTTGGGTTATACAACCATGTAAAAAAACTCAATCAGATAAGTAAATATTTATTGCTTATTGAAGTACCTGAACAACAAATTGTCTAGTTCCTCCTGCCGCAACAGTAAATCTTTTTCTTGAGTGGTCCTGCGCCTCTCCTCATTAAGCTTCGTGATGGTTACCTCAGCCTGCAGAAATTATAACTATATTGATTGATTCCAACATTAAAGTTTTCTTTAAAGAAAAAATAGGTTAAAAGATGCAACTTTAGGAACTAACTCCAGGTACCATAAGGTGGGATAACATCTTCATATGCTACACCGACATGGCATAAGCAAATTACAACCTTTATTGCCAACTTATGGAACTAGAATGCAGGAAAAAAAATGCTAACGTGGCCTTTAACATCAATGATACTGAAGAGGATAGAGTTTGACAATATTCCTCTTTTTTTGGCTCTATGAGAACTAAAACAAAATGGTATTACCGTGGCCTTATTTCTTAAAATTAGTAACATGCTCAGTTAATCAGATATTAGATACCTTGAAAACAAACATTATAATTATTTTCTCCATCAATTCCCATTTAAAATAGTTGAGTAACGACTTTCAGATATTTTGGCAGCAAAGTATAATCTAAATAGCAAAGTTGAATTAGCATCTAACGTAAATATAATATTATGTTATAATTTTTATATTATAAATATTTAAACACACTATCAGATTTAAACACACTATCCTACAAATGTAAAAATAGAGACATTCCATTTCTCTATTTTTGAAAGACTAGTATGTATCAAGTATTTTATAAGTGAAGTAGCATGTGACCAATAGGCGTATATATTTAATTATCTTTAATAAAAATTTTAATGTAAATTTTGAGGATAAAAAAACATAAGTGAAAGAAAAAAAAAACACATTAAAATAATCAGTTAAATTTTTCAATCAAAATTAATTAGCAACAAAATTAATCAATACTCCATGTCAATAACATAATAAATAAATAAATAATACCATAGTGTAGGTACCGAAAATAGGAACATGTGAAAGTTGAAATTTGGTGTCTTAACGTTTAGACAATACCAAATAAACTACTTTAATTATTACTACGTTATTTAATAACTACTTATTAAATAATTTTATTGTAAAAGCTACAATTTGATTATATATATAATCAAAATTATTATATTATTCTAAACAAACTAGTTGTAAGCTTGTATAGTGTGCATAAAGATATAGATAAAGGGAAAGCATACCTTTAATGCTAAATAGTATGATGAAATGGTACCACGTACATTTCCTGTAACAGCTGTTAAAGTATCCTTGATACTATGTTTTGAGTATAGAGATAATAACGACAAGCTATTATCAGCCCAATGCATGAAATAATTTATAATTAGGTAGTTTATTTAATATCACCCGTGATATATAGCTGATTAATAATTTTACTGCTACCAGTGATTTCTTTACTAGAAGACTATTAAGCTTCATAGATTAATAAAGGTTTTGAATGAAAAATAAAAGGCCATAAGCTGAATTAATCTGTTCATTCTTAGACAACAAAAAAAGGTACATGAACCTTACAATTCCACCATTTGTGTTTCTTCCCCCCTTCCAATCCTACATTGGATCTCATGACAACCTTGTGACATCTTACATGACATTCGCACCATGTTTCAGAATATAATGCTTCAGCTGGAATAGCCATAAACTGTGATAATACCAAAGATTCCATATAAATACTAGAATAGCCATTTGAAGATCCCTCGTCAGGATACTTCGAATTCGAAGTGGAAAATCTCACATTTTCCAGATCAGCTCGTGGCTTTCTCCAAACCCTTCCATCTTACTTCTCTCTCATTCGGCCAATTAGAGAATTTGGACCCATTCTCACAACCAATTTGAGACTTGGGAGGTTTCTCCTGTTCTCTTCCTATTGTTTTACCCAGTTCATCTTTATTCCTGCCGACATCAACATCATCGTCAATTACCCCTTTCTCACCAGTATCCTCTGGTTGGTTCTGAAACACCCCGCCATGTTATCTACTTTAGCATCAACATCTAAAGCGTTACTGCGATCAACTAAGCCTTTCTCCTAAGAACTTTCTAATTTACCAGAATCTCCTCCAAGTCCAACCTTCCCCTCATCCGACAAGCTACCACTCACATAACCTTTATGCTTCGCTGTAAATTAAAAGCAAATGGAAACTAAAATTAGAAACTAAAACAATGCAACAAGATCAAGAGAAGAAAAGAGGGTACCTCGAAGAACGGCACCACAGCCACCACATTGATAGACAGAGTAATCAGCGAGTTCGAGAAGAAGATTTTGACACTTTGGGCAACGCACCAATCGCAACTTGTTGGCTGAGTCCGACATGAAGAAACATTCGTTTGAAGGGAAAGGAGAGGAAAGGAAAGGGAGCGGCGGAGGCGGAGGCGAAGGAGGAAAGGAGCTTGGGGGGGAGAGGGAGGAAGAAGGAAGGGAGCTTGTGAAATAACTACTATCTTCCATTCAATTCCATAAATTATCACGAAATTCATCTCTCTCTATTCCTTTTAATACATGTTAAAATCAAAAGATAAAGATTAAACCATCCTATAAGATTTAAAAGATAAATTCACTAGAAATTACCCTTACCTTTCGTTAAGTTATCATGTATTAGTCATGAGAGTGAACACTAAATAAAAACGATTGCAATATAAATATATACATGAAGAGCTGGGCTAGTACAAAAAAAAGTACCTCCATTGAGCCATAAGAGAACGGGTTTTTGTTCTGGATTGTGAGTGGTCTCGAAAAACCAATAGAACAGTGTTCTTCCTTGAGTTTCATTGATAGTGATATAACCACCATATTCTTGAACTTCACCGGAGGCTGTGCACGTAATCCATGCACTCTATCAACTTCTTGCTCTGCCAGTATCTCCTGGCTAAGGTAACTAGCTACTGAAGGCTTTGCCACACCTAACGCTTCTATGGTCAAACAAACAAAAAGCAGAAGATGAAGATTGAGAAAAACTGAACACAAAGCCATAACTGATATATATCTCCGGTGTAGGTGTGTTTGTGTAGGTGTGCGATATATATCCACGCATTGAATTGGCTAACGGCCAAACCAAATACGCCAAATACAGTGATTCAAAAAGCATTCAAATGCCTAAGCTGCATCGTATTACAATAAGTTTTAGATGTGATCATTACAATGCAGCAACATTAATATAGAGTTGCATGCTAAAAGAATCAAAATCAAAATCTGGTATATTTGCTCAGAAAAATTTCTAGCCTTGTAGGAGAATTTGTAGAAGATAGGAATGAGAAAACCCTAAGGTTTATACTGTAATTAATAACACAAGAGTCTCAAGATAGAGAATGAAGCTTCATTGTAAGAACTGTGGAAAGCACCTGTAGCAGATGATGAGAGTGATGAGCAAAATGACGGCGACAGCAACGAAGTCTATTTCGTTGAAGCCTTTGGGAAGAGACGACACCGTGAGGCGCCATTTGGCGGAGGAGATTCCGATCTCTAGCGACAGTGGCATTGGAAAGCATGGACCAAAGGTGACGCGGAGGTAGCTGAAGTCGCCGCCGGCGACGGGCATGTCGACTACAAACTTGGTGTAGCAGAAGGCGGAGTGGAGGGCGTAGAAGCCGGCAATGGCAATTTAAATAAGAGTAAACACCAAATTCAAATTAAATACTAGTAGTATCTTAAAATTTAATTAATTTATCTACACTATTCATCCATTTGTAAGTAAAAATCTTTTTTATTTTACCTACAATTTAGCTGTAGGTATAAGTTTTTATAAGGTTTTACCTACACTACATAGTTATAGGCAATTTTTTTTATATTTTTCCAATATTTACCTATACTAAAAACTGTAATTATAAGTCTTTGAATTTAACCTACATTAAACAATGGTAGGTAATAAAGTATTTTTAAAGTTTACCTACACTAATTCATGTTTGTAGTTAAAGGTGTTTGTAGGTATAAGGCATTTTTCTTGTAGTGCCTATGGTGGTTCAAGGAATTTGTGCAACACTTTTTTCACTAAATATTTATTATTTATATTGAAATTCGGGTTAGACACTATAGATAAGTGTTTGTTTGAGTATGTATTACATTGTTTCAAACATGGATCAGTAATTTTTAACCAAATTTAGGCCATTATTTGGAACCTATGGTTGTGTTTAGGGTCTTATTGGAAAACTGTATTTATTAAAAAAGACAATTATACTTTAAGTATAACATGCTACCAAGTTGACTCATCTTCCAAAAGTAAAGAACACAGTATAAGAAGATTTTTTATTCTTCTACCAAATTAAAAAAATTATTTCTTATTATATCGCAAATTACATTTCCTTCCTTTTTTTTCCTTCCAAACGTTTACCTTAAACTCAAAAAAATTAAAGTAGGAGATTTTTCTTAATTATTATATTTATTATCCTTTAGGCAAAAAATATAAAGTGATGTCTCTTTTGTTGAATTTGTACCTATTTGGCTAAAATTTGTAGCTTTCACCTTGACATGGCAAAGGTTAGAGCAATTAAAGAATCCTAGGAAAAAGAGTGTGCCACATACTAGTAATTCAATGATTAACACTGAAGATCTTTTAACCATATACATATACTTTACTAATTAATAGTCTCAATTGTGATTTCTTTACTATCTGAATTTTTCTAGGTATATTTATAAGCCAATTTACTCCAATAAATAGTCGGAAAAATTGAAATCCATGTTGTCGATCACCTAGGAAAAATTGAAGCAAAAGGCGTCTTTTTTTTTTTTTCTTCTCTTGAATAAATGGTTTGAAGACAAGTTGAGAAACAAAAAAAGGCTCAATAAGCAAAACATAGGATTGAAACAATTTTCTCTTTAAAATCAATCCAATCCAATTGATGTACACCCTTAAATTATGTGAATTTCATCGATTCATCACTTTTTTCTATAATTTAATTCCCACTATTTTAAATGTATAATTTTTTATCACATAAAAATTTAACATCAAAATGCTCATTTTGGATATGATATGGTCATGAGGAAAAGGATTTTTTATTTTTCATAACATGGTATACATATATATTTACAAAATGTTGGCCTTTTCTTTTGGAAGATGCACTATTAGAACAGTTGAGGCAAAGGTTGTTGCTAGTTCAATTAGACAGAGAAAAGTGTGCTTTCTCATGTGTTTACTGTAGCATATATAATTGTCAAGTATTTTTTGTAGCCTCAGCCTATCATATTAGAACTAGTGTGAATCTCATAAATGTTGGTTAAAATGAAACTATGTTTAAGTCTGTTTGGAAGAGCAGCTCTCCGAATAAAGTCTTGGCTTTTTCGTGGAAACTTTTACATGACCGTTTGACAACTAAAGAAAACCATGATTATGAAGGGTCAAGACATTTATAGTAGACAAGATGAGGTTGCTACTTCACCTTCCTCTAGTGAAAGTGAAGAAGCAAATGGGGAAGAATCTAGTGAAGAAATTGACTCCCAAGAAGAAAGGGACCTTTTAATGGTCAGAAGGCTTCTAGGAGGCCAATCTTGTCACTTGGTAAATCGGATTGATGCTATTAAACTTCACTTGTATTGTTGCTCTATTTTTTTTCTTCATTCCCGTTTTTGTGTGTTTTCGCATTCCTTTATAGTCGCATACAAACTATTCAAAAAAATTTCCCCATTTCTATTTATAAGCGAATGTACATAGGAATGATATTGAATCATATTTCTGAGTTCGACCTAAGTTAATCCCATGCTGCGAAATTTCCAAGTTTTACTTGCTTTTGAACGATTCGAAAGTCATTTTCAATTAATTTTTTTTATCGACATCAATTGAGACTATTTTTGATCGGATGTCAGTTGGGGCAATTTTTTGGCAAACGTCGGCTTGGACTTTTTTGGACGACACCGGCAGGTGATATTTTTTTGCTTGACATCAGTTAAAAAGTAGCACCTACTAATGTTGATGAGAAAAAGCTTGGCCTACGTCAGTTGAACAAACCCTCAGCTGCCATAAACAGAAAACAAACTTTGTCGATGTCAGCATAAAAATAACAATGACTAACGTTGATTGAAAACCTAGCCTATTTGAACAAAAAAATATCCATAAAATGACTTCGGCAAAAATCCTAGCTTGATGTCGACCAAAAAACCTAGCATATGTCAGCCACAAAATGGCATTGGCATCGACCAAAAATAGCCTTGACCATTGTCGACCGAAAAACATCATCAACTGATAAGTTCTATCCTATTTTATTGTGTACTTTTTTACTCTTAATGTTTTTTGTGGCCAGTCCAACCATTTGAATGATGTGAGAATAGACCGTGATTAGAAAGTCATGATTTTATATGGAATTGAAATTGGATGGTTGATGTGTTATGACCTAGGGATTTGTTTTAATATATTAATTTTATAAGAGGCTTGCTTTATATGTATCAAGATTTTATGATTTATCTTTCTATGGATATGTGGTAAGTTGTAAAATTCAGAATATTTTTTCAACAAATTGGGGACAAGAAGAAATGATGTCTCCAACTTGCCTAGAGGTCAACTCCAACTTGTTCAAACTCATTCAAGTATGGGTTGGGTCACGGGTGTTAATTTTTAAACCCATGAACCAAACCCATAGACCCATTGATGTGACGTGTCTTTAAAATTACTATTGTTGTTTATATGTTTACATATTTTTTATATTTAAAAGTTCAAATATTAGTGATAACACATTCACAAACTTGTTCAGACTTCAAAGTCTTTCATGAGTTACTAAGTTCCCATTCTCTCTCTCACTCTCTACACTTAGCATCAGATTAAGGTTTCCAATTCTTTCTATTGCCCTCCACACATTGACTATAGGACATCCCCTCCATAACGTATTTCAATTTCTTTGAATGTCATTGTTGACTTATTGAGATTAAGTACTTAATTGTTAAGCAATATCACCATAACACTTTCATGATGCGCCAGCTAAGTGACTAGCTTCAAGGTGATTTTTCATAATTTGTATTTTGTCCTTATGTAAAACTTCAGTTTTAAAAAGTTTAAAAGAAATTTAGATGTTCAGAACCAATTCACTAAATCTAAATCAATTTGTTTGTGACCAAGTTGTTTAGGATTGGGTTTCATAAAAAAGTAACATGAATCCAACCTACCTTCTCAAGGAGGAAGCTACAGGATTGAGCTAGCTATATAGGTACAAATTCAATAAAAGGGACAATATTTTTTTTGTGTGTGTGCGCATGTGAAGGGTAAAAAAAGTTGGCCAACTCAATGTTATCTTTTTTAGTTTTAAGTGATGGTTTCAAAGATAAAAAATTGAAGGTAAAGAAATTTTGAATTCCATCAGAACTAATTTTTTATTTGGTATAGATAAAAGATCTTCCTATACTATGTACTATTTAATTTTGGATGATGAGTCGATTTGGTAGTAGGTTTCATAAATTAGAAATTGAAGTAAAGGTTTTAAGAGTGATTTGATTTAGGCTTAGCCCACAAAATGTCAAAAACAGTCAACCAAAGTTAAAGTAAGGAGTTGTAAGTTGACCAATTTATGACAATTTTGTAAAAAGAAACAAGTTTAGTCAAAACCTTAGAAATTAGAGTTTTGAACACCAAATTAACTAATTAATTAGTGTAGGCCTAATATAAATAATTTAAATAGAAAAAGACCTAATATAATTAATGTTTCTAATTATTAATTAGTTAACTAGAATTTAATTAACCTTAATTGTCTTAATTAAAGCTAACTAATAATGGATTACTCCCTCCGTCTCAAAATAAGCTAAACAGGTATTTTATTTTCAAGATCCTTGTGATGAAAGATGGTTAGTGTGTCTACATGTAAAAACAATTAGCGTTAATTTAGCCTAAAAAGATTAAATTTGTACTTCTGATTTCGAGGATAGTGGGAACAAAAGGTCAACATTGTGTTAAGCATAGAGGTGGGTCTATGTCTTCGGTGGTGCATACAGGATATTAGGAAGGGAGGCAGATTCATGAAGGTGTACCATGGGTGAGTAACTTTGTGGATTTTTTTACTTTTGCATTTGTATGAACTCACTAAGGCTTGGTGCTATGGCGCTTCTTCTGTCTATTGCCCATCCAATTATTAATATATTTGATCTTTTTTCTAAAAGGATTGAGGTGAGACATGGCAAGGTTCTAGGATTCAAAAAACTCATCTTTAATGGATTTAGGTGAGTTTTAACTATTAGAAATTGTAATTTAGGTTTTAAATAAAGATTGGTGATTTCACAAATCCCATGAAATTATATTTTAAAATTTCTAATAGATATGTTATCACTTAACTAACGATAGGAATCTAGAATAATTTTTTTAATATATCAGGAAACTAGATGTCATCATTAATTCATTTATTGATTTTTTTTTCTACCATTAATATTTTAAGAATATAAGTAAAAAAAGTTGATTAATATTACATTAAAAAGCTAAAATGACAATTATTTTGAATTTTTTTTCTCTTACATGACAATTATAATGAAATAGGGAGGAGTAGAATATAATGAAAGATAGAAGATTAAAGTCTCTTGCAAGATGAATAATGAAACTTTAATTAATCCTAATGAAACAAATTTGGACCCAAAAACCTAATGGGCCAATGGGACCCGGCCCAAAACTCCACGATGTAGGGTTACAATACAAGAAATGTAAACACTCTCCCTTGGTCTTCATTCATGTGCAGCCACTTTTAGAGTTTTAGGAGAGATAAGAGAGCTTTTATCTCTTGCCTTGTATTCTCTCTCTAACTTCATGGTCATCCTACGTCAAGTTCTCACCTTTACAACTCAAATCTTGTCCCTTGGACATCAAATTCAAGGAGGGAGCTCTAGCAGACAAGGGTTTTTCATCAATCCATTTTGTTCTGCATTTTCTTAAACTCTGGAAGACTTCAAATCTCTCAAGGTATTGAGGGTTTCTATTTTCTTTAATGTCAATTTTGGTTTGGGAGGTTATCCTCCATGAGTATGGGCTCTTAGAGTCATTTTTATATTATTTGGTGTTGAAAGTTTGTGCACACATACCGTTTGATGAAAATAAAATTATATTTGAGAAGTATACTCTTGGGGAATATGAATATATATAAAATATGTTATATTTCGATTAGAATTGAATTGCTATATGAACTTACAAATTGACCCTTCTGCTTAGTGTTGCATTTTAGAATTCGTGCATTATTTTCATAACTGGTATTGTAGTAGAGATGCTACTGAAATTTGGGGGATAACATTGCAAAATAGGCTTCATAAGCTTTAAAAGTTGGGGTCACTTATAATTTAAATCATTGATTTGCCGAGAAAACTAATGGAAATACGAGAGTGTGTAATGATTTTTGTTTTTTGTCTTGTATGAACATCCTTTGGTAAACTGAATATTTCTCTCTATATGATTTACTTTGGATTTTGAGTCATACCTTATCCAAAACTAGACATACATGACTTTTTATACTGGTAAAGTTTATAAAATTTTGTTATATGATAAGTATAAGTTATGCAATAGTTTTATAAATACTCTATAGAAGAAAAAAAAAATGTAAACTTGAGTTTTAATATAAATTTTTAATCAGATAAATATATTTATGTATAAATTTGGTTTGGGTTGGATTAGATTGAATTTTAAAATGAAATCCAAAATCTGATTTTATCCAAAACAAATGGGTTTAGTAAATTTTAATTTTTTCGACTTTTGGTTTATTTGATTTTCAGTTTTTTGTTTGATTTATTCATAAAGTTATTTGATAAAATCAGTTTATGAACATTCCTAAGAAAACCGATAAAGTAAAGACATCAAATGTACAATTAAGTCTATTAACTAGTAAAGTACGTCTTTGTTGACAAATCTACAGTATATATATATATATATATATATATATATATATATATATATATACGTCAAAGATTTATACTCTCTCTGGTCTCATATATAAGCAAAAATAATTACTTCCCATAGATTAAGAAAGTTTGTTGAAATCATTTAATTTTACTAATCTCAAGTAGAAAGTAAGGTTATTCTTAAAATGTCCTCCATTCAAACCTAATACCTTGAATAAAAATGACTCCATAAAAATTGAATTGCAATTAAATGAAGATTATTTTAGGAATGACATCAATAAATAGGGTGAAATTAGTTAGATTTTCTTAATTTGAGTCCAAGAAAAAGGGGACTATTCATATAAAGTGTATAATCTATGAAAGATGTCAAAAATTAATGAAAGGTTGTATCCTTTCATGAAAATATGTGTCTATTCATATAAAGTGTATGTATGAATAGATGCAACTCATCATAAAGAGGCATGAGAAGTGACTTTTCATCGAAAGCCATGAGAAGTGACTCTTGACTAAGGGTCATGAGATGTGAGTCTTCACCAAGGTTTAAGGGATGTATATCATTAAAAGGTTAAATATCTTCACTAAAAGGGATGAGATGATCTATTAATAAAACCAATCTAAATGAAGAAAAATACTACAAAACAAAAAAAAATAATAGGAGTCACCAGATTCTTTGTACACTATATTCCATCCAATATCTACATATATTGTTAGGTATGGGTATGTAGTAATTTTTCCATGCAATGCCTTTGGTTTCAAAGAATGTAGCCACACAATCTAAAACTTCTTGATGCATTCTAAATTGCATAGCCACTCTTTATGTGATAGGTACTTTTGTGTAATACATTTGTGTGACAACTAGCATTGAAACTCTCATGCATATAGCAAAAAAAAAACTATTTTTATTTATCCAACATATTGAACATAAGCGTGCTAAGGAAAGTAGTCCCTAGCAGAGTCCAGGGCAAATCTCCTACACTCAATTTTCTAGGGATTTAGCCGGTGCCACCTACATAGCATAGGTTTTTCATGGTTGATCAACCTAGGCTGTGGTTGCAAATTTGAGAATCTCTCCCATAACCAAATATGAACCAAGTAGTGAAAGGGTGACCAAAGAATTACCTCTTATCATCAACCAAACTAACTATTGTTTTCTTCAACAGACCTAAATCATTTTATATGTTGGCTTAAAATATTGGTCACAAAGCCAATTATCTACATCAAGCAAAACAAACTTGCTCACCAAGCCATTGGGAGAGAAATCAATCTCTGCCAACCAAGTTGCATGGAATGTTTCATGCTCCATTTCATTCCCATTATCGACGAATATCCACCCTTGCTAATGTATAAACCCCATCCTTTTTATGCCTTGTAGTTTGTTTTCCTATTGTATGTATCAATTTCTTCTCCACTTTTATCATTTCCTGGCTTTGAAATGGGGTGAAGACGGGATCATGAACTATTGGAAAATTCTCCAACACCATCACATCCTCCAAGGTGTTTTTTTTTTCTTACCTTAGGGTCACAAAAAGGTATTTTTCTCAGGACACCACTTCTCAACAACCCCAAAACACATGTTTTCATTTTTTACTATGAAGCACTTGGGTTGAAAACATGTGTTTTGGGTTGTTGAGAAGTTGTGTCCTTAGACAAATACCTTTTTGTGCTCCTAGGGTGAGAAAAATGTCACCTTGGAGGATGTGATGATGTTGGAGGGTTTTGCAACTGTTGGTGATCCTGTCTTGACCCCATTTCAAAGCTAGGAAATGATGAAGGTGAAGAAGAAATTGATACATAGAACAGGACAACAACAATCTCCAAGGAGTAAAAAGAGTAGGGACAACAACAATCTCCAAGGAGTAAAAAGAGTGGGGTTTATATAAACATTAGCATGGATGGATTTTTGTCAATAGTGGGAGTGAAATTGAGCATGAAACATCCCTTGCAACTTGCTTGGCAATGATTGGCTTCTCTCATAGTGTCTTGGTGAGAAAGTTTGTTTTCTTTATTGTTGTTCATCTTGCTGGTGAGAATCAGCTTTGTGACCAACAACTTTATCCAACATATAAAATGATTTTGGTCTATCGAAGAAAACAATAGTTTATTTGACTGGTAATGAAGAATTGGAATTGTAGTTAACTCTTTGGTCACCCTTTTACTACTTGATCCAAACTTGGGTGTGGGAGAGATTAACAAATTAGCAACCATAGCCTAGGCTGATTACCAATGAAGAACCTATGCTATTTAGGTGGAACAAGCTTAATCAATTGAAAATTAACGGTGTGAGATTTTCCCTGGACTCTACTAGGGGCAATTTTCCTTGGCATCCTTAATCATGTTCAAATTGTTGGTAAGTTTAGGTCTTTTAATCCAAAAAAGGAAAAATGTGAGAGTAATTTGGATAAATGAAAATAGTTTTGGTTGTTATATGCATGAGTATTTCGATGCTTGTTTGCAACAATGTATTATAAAAAAGTACCTACCACATAGAGAGTTGCTATGCAATTTGGAATGCATCAAGAAGTTTCAGATTGTGTGATTGCATTCTCTGGCACCAAAGCTATTGCATTGAAAAATAACTGCATACCCAAAATTACTTTAAAAAATTGCAAACAATATTACTTGGCAAAAAAGCATTCTAAAGCTACTCTTCCATCATGGACCTCATGTATCAAAAGCAAATACAAATGGTAATGATGCTGATGTTGCACCTGAATTTTCTCCTTTGAAAACTGTTCAATTTGGAAATCCTTCTCAAGACACTGTTGACCCAAGAGATGGAGGCTTTGGAGGAAGACTATGGAGATGGAAATGGGAAAAATGAATCAAGGCAATTTATTGAGGGGTTAATGGATCTTGAATAGAGAATCAATATACTATTGAACAAATTATTCTTATAAACCAAATCTTTAGCATTTGTTAATATGTTGTACTTATTTCTTATACTAGCAAAATTACATGAATGTTCAGTCTAAAAAGAAAATATGACATGATCTTGTAATTTTTAATGCCTGTTTGGTAACTAGGGATGCACCTTGACATTGGAATCTGCCCTCCTCAACCTTGCCTTGCTATAACATGAGTGCCCTAGTACTATTTTTCCTTAAATTATTACTAGCTGGAAGTTTACCAATCATCATATACAGACACACTTTGCATAGAATCAATATTAGAGAATCTCATGCCAGAAGCATATCTTTTATTACATTAGAAAGCACAACTATACAAGAGAAACAGAGAAAATCCTAGCTAATGAACACCATAATAAACTCTACTACCAGTCGCACTCTTCTCATTGTTATCATTAAAGGTATTTACATGGCCTCGCATGTAAGCCTTACCGTCACAAGCACATAAACACATTACTCCATTGATGCATCACGCGGTACTCTATTTGAAAATGGATCTTTTACTCTGTGCCTGCAAGGACTGCTGACCCTTGCACCTGATAGTTCATCGCATCAAATAGACAAAATATATCATAAGATATAAGTCTCAAAGTTCATAAATGGACAGAGCCACACGGTCAAAATAAGCAAACTAACCATTAATGCAGAAACAAATATTCCAATAAATTATTATGTGTAGTGGAGCTTTCCAATTTTTGTACCTAACACTCGATTTTCTTATTAACCAAGGCCAAAAAGACCACCTAAACGAGACTTGTCAACCACTTGACAACCTAACCAAACATGCTTAGATTATAATTTTGCTCTTAGGAACTTACAATGTTATTACCTCGGTGAAATTTAGTTGCAATTGGCAATCCTAGTTACCTAATGGATATTCAACTCTAACTTCTTAAGCTCTAAGATTACCTTCAAAAGTGATATGAAGATTTAAGTTTAAATTAGTCTAACCCATTCATTTTGGACACTACACTTTCCGTTTAGTGAAACTTAGCTGTACGTGTTGGCTTTTTATGAACTCCTATTCTATTGTCTCTGACCTCACATTTTCCCTTTGTACCTAATGCAGTCTCAACTTACATTAACCTTATATTACTATTAGGACTGATCACTGATTCTCTGTTCTAAATAGATGAAAAGAATATTCTGCAAAGAGAACTGAGAGCAGCACCGATAATTATATTTAAACTCATGTCATCTCGTTGCCTTGAAGAATGCACCCCAGATATGCTCTTCCTCGGCAGGTACTGCAGTAATCTTATTCTTTGGATTCTCATAGCATCTCAATCCTCCAACTGCTGTAGAGTAGAAACATCCTGTGCAATTTACAGAATAACAATGTCAACAGTGAAGGAATACTTAGAATCATGGGGAACAAAAAGAAACAGAACATAGACAACGTCAATGTAAAAATCCTCATATTATGAATTATCATCACCTTGAAGGGGAGGGAGGAAATGATCCAATGTGGGATCACTTGGAACAAATAGTTGCCAAAATGTTGAGGATTGTGATATGCTGGAACAAAAAGAAACCCACCTTGAGGGAAAGAAAGCAAGTGACTTGCCACAAAAACCTTTAAGCAATATAATTTACTTTACTTGTGATATGCTGGAACAAACAGAACATTAAATACAAACCAACAATAGCAGGGGAATATATAATTTACTTTACTTGTTTGGTGAACAATATATAAAATTTGGTCAAGTGAGAAAGCAATATAAATACTAAGTACCAACTAATATAATATCTATGCCTTTTAATATACATATATTGTTAGGGATGAGTCGAGCCTAATGGTTAGTGTTTTATATGCATACCTTGGAAAATTGCACTTTTCTTAATTTGGTTTTTGTTCTTTCTTGCAATATCATCACACTCAATTTATCAGGTATTTCTTTATTTTTGAAGTGGCGTCTACATATATTGTTAGGGATGAGTCACCAGATTCTTTGTACACTATATTCCATCCAATATCTACATATATTGTTAGGGATGAGTCGAGCCTAATGGTTAGTGTTTTATATTCATACCATGGAAAATTGCACTTTTCTTAATTTGGTTTTTGTTCTTTCTTGCATTATCATCACACTCAATTTAACAGGTATTTCTTTATTTTTGAAGTGGCGTCTCCAATCATCACACCTTGAAAAGGGTATGTATGTCTTCAACACCCCAATCCCAACCAATAGGGAAGATGAGATCATTGCTAAAGCCCGTTAGAAAACAAGTATGATGGTTATATTTGAATGGGACACATCTTAAAAGGTACGTGTGTGACACTTTTTTTTAAACTACGTGATGGGAACAAATAAGAAATTTCTTGTCAAACCGATTTCCTTATGGAATGACTTTAAAAAGTTTGAAACATCTAAAAGATCAAACCGATTTCTCTTGAACAACCGAGGTAGTAAAATGATACCAAAGGTACATATGTTCAACAAATGGTGTGAGTAATGGAGGAAGGTACATTGAAAAAGTTCTCTAAGAGTAGGAAGTGGGATTTTGTTATTCATGTAGTTTCACGTGCAGCCATAGTAAAAATGCATTTACGACTTCATTAAATATTGGATTGAGTTGGAATTTTGTGAGCCAATTCAGGATACATAATTCTTAAATCTAAATCTTTGGTTTGTTTATTGGTTGCTTGTGGTGAGAGATATTTAGTTTGTACTATCAACAATTTTTTTATACTTTCATCTTCTTGATTCTCTATTTGTATGTTTGTTGTTGTTTTAGTTGTTTAACCAATACTCACTTTTATCTAAAACCATGTGATTTTCAGAATCATGGGATTTGGTTGTTTTGTTAAAAAAGGTGAGAGGTATTTTGTTCATTAAGTTGTATGATTAATTGATGAACGTGATTTGTGCACTAAATTGAGTATGTTTAATCTAAAACCATTTGGTTCATATATATTTTTAAAATGGTGGGTGATTATGTGAAATTTTCAAAATTATTTAAAGATTGTATCCTTTCATGAGATTTTGTGTTCACTCATATGAAGTGAAAGTATGAATAGATGCGCAACAAACATGAGATGTGACTCTTCACCAAGAGTCATGACATGTGACTCTTACCAAGGGCCTTGAATGCAGAAAATCACCGGATTCTTTGTAACCGTGCCCCTTCGTTTCTTCCCTTATGCACATAGAGAAATAAGGAAACTATCATCGCTAGTTGTTTTCTTTGGTTTTGCTTAACTTTTGTTGAGTCATCACCTCCAATTTCAACTAACATAATAGATAAATTTTGCTCGTGCATGTGTGCACGCATACCATGTCGAAGCATAGGTTGATGTCGTAAGATATTATAAAAATACATACCTTTCATACACAAACAAACATATTGCTAAATCCTACAAGATCATATTGTAGTTTGATTTTTTGAACATTCATGTCATTTAATTATGCTAGTATCAGAAATAAGTAAAACATATTAACAAATGGTAAAGATTTGGTTTATAAGCTAATAATTTGTTCAACAATGACAAAATTTTGTTATATTTAATTTCTAAGTCAATGTATCTAGTCTATTGATTCTCTTTTCAAGATCCAATACTCCTCCAATAAACTGCCTTGATTCATTTATCTCATTTCCATCTTTATAATCTTCCTCCAAAGCCTCCATTAGTGGTTCAACGGTGTCTTGGGAAGGATTTCCAAATAAAATAGTTTTCAAAGGAGAAAATTCAGGTGGAAACACCAGCATCATTGCGTAGACTGCTCTTTCACCGAGTAATACTCTTTGCAAAATCACGATGATGATACAGTATTGACTGCTTCCACCATCCTGCATAACGCGTGGTGACATCTCCCTCAAAAAATCCAAGCAGGAAAATAGAAATTCCCGTTGGATATGGGTATGTAGTAATTTTTCCATGCAATGCCTTTGGTGCCAAAGAATGTAGCCACACAATCTATAACTTCTTGATGCATTCTAAATTGCATTGCCACTCTTTATGTGATAGGTACTTTTGCGTAATACATTTGTGTGACAACTAGCATTGAAACTCTCATGCATATAGCAAAAAAAAAAACTATTTTTATGTTGGCTTAAAATATTGGTCGCAAAGCTGATTATCTACATCAAGCAAAACAAACTTGCTCACCAAGCCATTGGGAGAGAAATCAATCTCTGCCAACCAAGTTGCATGGAATGTTTCATGCTCCATTTCATTCCCATTATCGATGAATATCCACCCTTGCTAATGTATAAACCCCATCCTTTTTATGCCTTGTAGTTTGTTTTCCTATTGTATGTATCAATTTCTTCTCCACATGTACCTATCTTCTTCAACTGTAGGTAAATATGTTTAACATGAACACCTCTAATAAGAAGACAATTCTAGGGTGCCAATTTGAGAGCCTAACTAGAA
This sequence comes from Glycine max, assembly GCF_000004515.6. Classification (NCBI taxonomy): domain Eukaryota; kingdom Viridiplantae; phylum Streptophyta; class Magnoliopsida; order Fabales; family Fabaceae; genus Glycine; species Glycine max. Next base: position 37,341,885 of record NC_038254.2, on the reverse strand, counting down.
AGGCTATGACCTGTTTGGTAACTAGGGATGCACCTTGGCATTGGAATCTGCCCTCCTCAACCTTGCCTTGCTATAACATGAGTGTCCAAGTACTATTTTTCCTTAAATTATTACTAGCTGGAAGCTTACCAATCATCATATACGGACACACTTTGCATAGAATCAATATTAGAGAATCTCAAGCCAGAAACATATCTTTTACTACATTAGAAAGCACAATTGTACAAGAGAAACAGAGAAAATCCTAGCTAATGAACACCATAATAAACTTTACTACCAGTCGCACTCTTCTCATAGTTATCATTAAAGGTATTTACATGGCCTCGCATGTAAGCCTTACCGTCACAAGCACATAAACACATTACTCCATTAATGCATCACACGGAACTCTATTTGAAAATGGATCTTTTACTCTGTGCCTGCAAGGACTGTTGACCCTTCCACCTGATAGTTCATCGCATCCAATAGAAAAAATATATAATAAGATATAAGTCTCAAAGTTCATAAATGGAGAGAGTCACACGGTCAAAATAAGCAAACTAACCATGAATGCAGAAACAAATATTCAAATAAATAATACCACTATAATGTGTAGTGGAGCTTTCCAATTTTTGTACCTAACACTCGATTTTCTTGTTAACCAAGGCCAAAAAGACCACCTAAATGAGACTTGTCAACCACTTGAGAGCCTAACCGAACTTGCTTAGATTATAATTTTGCTCTTAGGAACTTACAATGTTATTACCTCGGTGAAATTTAGTTGCAACTGGCAATCCTAGTTACGTAATGGATATTCAACTCTAACTTCTTAAGCTCTAAGATTACCTTCAAAAGTGATATGAAGATTTAAGTTTAAATTAGTCTAACCCATTCATTTTGGACACTACACTTTCCGTTTAGTGAAATTTAGCTGTATGTGTTGGCTTTTTGTGAACTCCTATTCTATTGTCTTTGACCTCACATTTTCCCTTTGTACCTGATGCAGTCTCAACTGACATTAACCTTATATTACTGTTGGGACTGATCACTGATTCTTTGTTCTAAACAGATGAAAAGAATATTCTGCAAAGAGAACTAAGAGCAGCACCGGTAATTATATTTAAACTCATGTCATCTCATTACCTTGAAGAATGCACCCCAGATTTGCTCTTCCTTGGCAGGTACTGCAGTAATCTTATTCTTTGGATTCTCAGAGCATCTCAATCCTCCAACTGCTGTAGAGTAGAAACATCCAGTCCAATTTACAGAATAACAATGTCAATAGTGATGGGATACTTACAATCATGGGGAGCAAAAAGAAAAAGAACATAGACAACGTCAATGTAAAAATCCTCATATTATGAATTATCATCGTCTTGAAGGGCAGGGAGGAAATGATCCAATCTGGGATCACTTGGAACAAATAGTTTCCAAAATGCTGAGGATTGTGATATGCAGGAACAAAAATAAGCTAACCTCGAGGGAAAGAAGCAAGTGACTTGCCACTAAAACCTTTAAGCAATATAGTTTACTTTATACTTGTGATATACTGGAACAAATAGAACATTGAATACAAACCAACAATAGCATGGGAAGATATAATTTACTTTACTTGTTTGGTGAACAATATATAAAATTTGGTCAAGTGAGACAGCAATATAAATACTAAGTACCAACTAATACAATATCTATGCCTTTTTATATAGCTTTGCATTAAAAAAAAGTAATAGAAAATAATATGTATATATACTAGGAGTATATTTTATTATTATTATTAAATCATAAATTATGATAAATATTAATTTTTTAATTTTAATAATAGATATTTTTAATAGGAAATATTAAATATTTTAGAAGCTATATAAAAAGGGATTTTTAATTAATTGACAACTTAAAAAGAAGTGTAGGTTAAATTTATATATCCATTGCTTTTATCCTCCTCCATGATGTAAATCAAGTTCAATGAAACAATGCAACTATTTGTAATACTATTAATTAACAAATGATATTAAAATAAAAAATAAATATTTTTATTAAAGAGTTACTTTGGGGTAGATTTAGAGGGTTAGTGTAGGCTTTCCAACTTTATAATATCATACATGTACATCTATTAAAGCTGGAATGCATGGGCCAGCCCAACCGTTTCAATGTTAGAATGCAAAGATGATGAAGCTTCACTTTAAAATGTTATTCGGGACCAACATGTTATATTTTGATGCATAAATTCACCCTTACAAAAGTATTCACTCTTGAACAAGAGAATATTAGGAACTACTCACTCTCTTTCATGATAAGCTATATAACTTCTCCTTTATCAAGTATGTCACACTAATTTATTTTTAAGTTTTTTATTTCTCCCTATCGTTTAAATTTAGTCTATCTCAATTTAAATTTGAATTTTGAATTTTAAAATTTGATACATTATATCAATTTGATAGACATACGGATCACATGTATTTATTTAAATAATTTGTTCACAATGTGGTCATAGCTAAAAAATTGCAGAGCTAAAAACTTCTAACTAAATGCTTAGGTGTAACATAAATTGGAAAATCAAAATATTGATACTTACTGGGTATAGTTCAAAATCAGCAGCTGGCCCAATGTTTAATATGTTCAGAGCCTCAGCTTTTGCCAGGTCGTACTATTTAACACTTGTTAAGAACTCATTGATGCTCTCTCTTGTTTGAACAGAGGCAGCAGTGTCAACCAAATAATCATAAACCTGCTAGATATACAGAACATTCATCTACCAATAAAACTTACAAGTATTCCCATTTATTAGAAAAATCAAATCTAACATTGTATTCAGACTGCGCTACTTTGGCAATAACTCTTGTTGGATCCTTTGAAGCTCCTTTAGCTCGTAAGAAATCAAGGACCTCAAAATTTGTGAGTTCACCAGCATTGCCCTCTAAGCTGTGACAAAGTGATTAAACATCAATCATATCCCAATATAAAAGAGAAAGGTTCAATTGAAATTAGTGTATTAATTTTGAAAACAAACAAAAATGGTAGAAACATACATTTTCATCTGTAAGACACCAGAGTGAGAGAAAAGGCCATTACAAAACAAGAGAGTGTCTCCTTTGCTTCTGCAATAAAGCAAGCCCAGTACACAAACAGACAATTACAGAATGAAATTCCCAATTTTCACAAAATATAACAAATCACACTGCTAATACAGCTTAAACACACATAATTGGGTTGGGGTGGACATCAAAAGCAAAAAAAGTTGAGTTGGGTGTGTTTTCCCCTACAAAGAAAAATAGCAATGTTAAAAAATTAGATCAATACATTTAATTTGAGCAGCCAAACATGAATAAAATAGTGAAGACAAAAACAAGTTGTGAAGCTTCTGGCGGTTTGAATTGTGAGTCCAAAGAATCTTCTGGTTTAGCCTTGGAAAAACTGGAATCAGCAATAGGCTTTGCATTGTTAGGCTGAGTTAATCCAGCCACTGCCTTCATTCATGTGATTATCAATGTTTACTCCTGCTGCACTCACTTCCTGACCTTCTGGTTTGTGATTCTTGACATCAAGAAAAATTAAATGCTTGATTTTAATCAGCATCCCTATCTTCCATTTATTTCCATAAATTATCAAGAAATTCATCTCTCTCTATTCCTTTTAATACATGTTAAAATCAAAAGATAAAGACTAAACTAGCCCATAAGATTTAAAAGCTAAATTCACTAGAAATTACCCTTACCTTTCGTTAAGTTATCATGTATTAGTCATGAGAGTGAACACTAAAGAAAAACGATTGCAATATAAATATATACATGAAGAGCTGGGTTATTAAAAAAAAAGTACCTCCATTGAGCCATAAGAGAACGGGTTTTTGTTCTGGTTTGTGAGTGGCCTCGAAAAACCAATAGAGCAGTGCTCTTCCTTGAGTTTCATAGACAGTGATATAACCACCATATTGTTGAACTTGACCGGAGGCTGCGCAGGTAATCCATGCACTCTATCAGCTTTTTGCTCTGCTAGTATCTCCTGGCTAAGGTAACTAGCTACTGAAGGCTTTGCCACACCTAATGCTTCTATGGTCAAACAAACAAAAAGCAGAAGATGAAGATTGAGAAAAACTGAACACAAAGCCATAACTGATATATATCTCGGGTGTAGGTGTGTTTGTGTAGGTGTGCGATATATATCCATGCATTGAATTTGCTAACGGCCAAACAAAATACGCCAAATACAGTGATTCAAAAAGCATTCAAATGCCTAAGCTGCGCCGCATTTCAGTAAGTTGCAGATGTGATCATTACAATGCAGCAGCATTAATATAGAGTTGCATGCTAAAAGAATCAAAATCAAAATCTGGTATATATTTGCTCAGAAAAATTTCTAGCCTTGTAGGAGAATTTGTAGAAGATAGGAATGAGAAAACCCTAAGGTTTATACTGTAATTAATAACACAAGAGTCTCAAGATAGAGAATGAAGCTTCATTGTAAGAACTATGGAAAGCACCTGTAGCAGATGACGAGAGTGATGAGCAAAATGACGGCGACAATGACGAAGTCTATTTCGTTGAAGCCTTTGGGAAGACACGACACCGTGAGGCGCCATTTGGTGGAGGAGATTCCGATTGTGGTGCCTAGGTACGCCGTCAAGCCTCTGGCGACGGTGACATTGGAAAGCACGGACCAAAGGTGACGTGGAGGTAGCTGAAGGCGCCGCCGGCGACGGGCACGTTGACGACAAACTCACTGTAGCAGAAGGCGGAGAGGAAGGTGCAAAAGCCGACAATGGCAATTAAAATAAGAGTAAACACCAAATTCAAATTAAATACTAATAGTATCTTAAAATTTCATTAATTTATCCACACTATCCATCCATTTGTAAGTAAAAATCTTTTTTATTTTACGTACAATTTAGCTGTAGGAATAAGTTTTTATAAGGTTTTACCTACACTACATAGTTATAGGTAAATTTTTTTTTATATATTTTTCCAAGATTTACCTATACTAAAAACTGTAAGTATAATTCTTTGAATTTAACCTAAATTAAACAATGGTAGGTAATAAAGTATTTTTAAAGTTTACCTACACTAATTCATGTTTATAGGTAAAGGTGTTTGTAGGTATAAGACATTTTTCTTGTAGTGCCTATGGTGGTTCAAGGAATGTGTGCAACACTTTTTTCGCTAACTATCACTACTAAAAAAAAGGCTTTCTACATCGCCCTATTAACATTGGAAAGCGCGGTGACATTTTCGTAATTAAATGGAGTTACTTAACATCGATTATTGCAAAACCGATGTTAACTACTTGATGTTAACATCGGTTATTTAAAAAACCGATGTTAACATGATGTTTAGATGAATATGGTAACATCGGTTTGTTAAAAAACCGATGTAATGTATTTGATGTTAACATCGGTTTTTACAAAATCGATGTTAACTATATTCAGCTAACATCGGTTATCCATAAAAAACTGATGTTGTTATGTTTATAAGTTAAAAATTGAGATTTCACAAGCCGCGCGCGCTCGAAAACCTTGCCCTGCCTCTTCTCTTTGTCACCGTGAAATCACTCTTCTCTTTCTCGTCCCGCCTGAAAACTGCCGGAAACCGCTCCCTCGACACCCACATTGTCCTTGCTCAAACCCACAGAACCCCCTACACTGCCGGAAAACCCACATTCTCCTCGCTTGAACCCACAGAACCCCCTACACTGTTCTTGGAAGTCTGGCTCAAAGAAAACCCAACATACACTGTTGCTACTAGGGTGCTGAAACAGTCGTGGGTGCTCAAAGCTCAAAGCTTTCTCTGCGAGGTACGTAGGTCAACTTCGTCTATGCTATGTTTCCATGGGTGTTCATGTTTTATTGATGATAATAATAATAATAATAATAATAATACGTCTTCAGTTGCAGTATTGCTGATTGAGGTACGAGGAAAGCTTAAAGTTTCATGCCATTTTGTTAGATCTCACTGCCATTGTCACTATTAGGGTTCGAGGTAAGCTTGATCTCTTTTTCATTTGTAGTTTACTTAGGAAACATGTTGAAGTTTGTCTCTGTTAAATCTATAGACTGCTTGGAGCACCAATAGAGATTACTAGTGATAAATCTTTAGGGCAATTTGTAACATAGATTCAATTATATGTAGGACTAGGGTCAGATATAGTCATAAACAAATTGTCTTTCGGTTCTTTGGTAGTAGATCACTGCTTTTGGAATGTTTTTTTTTTGTCAGCAAAAATAATATATATTGATATATGAGGGAGTACCAGAGGTACCATAAATACAAGAGTATGTAAGTAAGGCTGGTAAATCCTCATATCAGGCTGAATACAAACTGATAGGAGCTTACTAGCCTACTAAAAAGTGGCAAAAATTACAAAAACCACAGCTGGTGTTACCCTAGTTTACAAAAAACCAGCTGGTAGATTGCTAGACCAATAGTTGAAATGCATTGTAAAATTTTTTTCTCCATTGTTCTGAACCATGTCCATGCCAAAAACAGTGCATCTTCCAGCAAGTTACTGCCATTGAATGGAGCATTCGTGAAAATAATCTTATTTCTATGCTGCCAAATAGACCAATTTAGAGCTACCCACCAACACTTCCACCTATTGTATTTCTTCCCACCTTTCATCCCATTGTTGTGCTGCAGAAAATGGAGCCTTGGATTTATAGGATAGGCCCCCGAGGTGCCTATCCATGATAGGGATTCCCACCAAAATGTTGGGTTTTGCTGCAGTCAAAGAAAAGATGAGATGCAATTTCCTCCTTAATACTGCAGAAAGGACACAGGCTGTCATTTATATCAATTTGCCTTTTTCGCATATTAGACTTAGTCGGTAATCTATATCTAATTAACCTCCCAGCAAAAATTGATGCTTTAGCTGGGATCTTTAGCTTCCATAAGTCCTTGAATATATCATCCATGTTTCCCTCCTCTGAGTTCCCTTGCAGCAGAATGTAGGCACTCCTAGAAGAATAGTATCCATTGGATTCAGGTTTCCATACCCAGCTGTCTGCTGCATGTTGTTGGAGTGCAGTGTGAGATATATCTTCCAAAAAACCTACAGTCGAGGCTACCTCATTGTCAAATAGGGGCCTTCTCCAAGAAAGGTTCCATTCCCATCCTGAATCTTTGAAGCTCCCCATTTGCAGAATTAATTTTTGTTGCTGGCGGGATATCTGAAATAGCCTAGGGTATTTCTGCATTAGTGGTTGACCAATTCCAGTCCATTAATCCTCCCAGAAATGAATTTTATCCCCACAGCCCACCCTCCATACTGTTCACTGTTGAAGTACATTATTGAATTGTTGGTCATGGGTCACCGCCATCAAATCCTGTCACCACACTGACTCATTTTTGACCCTTTTAGCATCCACCAGTGATCTCACCCACCATACTTAGAAGCCAATATTCTGGCCCACAGCTCCTTGCTTTGGTGAAACAAATCCCATCTCCACTTCTCGAGAAGAACTTTGTTGAAGGTCCTTATGTCTTTTATACCCAGGCCCCCTTTTTGTTTTGGGAGGCAGATAGTTTCCCATTTGACCCACGCTATTTTCCTTTGCTCTGACCCTCCTCCCCATAAAAAGCTGCGCTGCATTCCAATGAGATTATCTGCTACTTTTCTGGGCAACCTGAAAAAAGATAGAAAATAAATGGGGATCGATGATAGGGTGGACTGAATAAGGGTCACTCTCCCCCCAAAGGATAAATGGCGTTGTTTCCATCTAGCTAGCTTCCTCTCCCCCCAAAGGATAAACTGCTTTTGGAATGCGTTTGGTTTCTTTGCTTGTGCAAGCATTTCAACCACTTCCCTGATGGTTGGTCTCTCCACACTTTGCTCCTGAACACATAGCATGGCCACAAAGTATATCTGCTTTGCTTCATCTAAGGGAATGTGACATAGCCTCTCATCAAATGATACAAAATTAATTTTAATTAACTTTGAAGAAACATAAAAGAAAAAAGTTAAATAATTTAGTTGAGCCAGTTCAAGAGCCCATGATCAGAGTATGAGTATGCTCAAATTCAACTTTGCCAGCCAAACATTCAAGTTCGAATTCAATAGAATTGATCTTTGAATTAAGCCAAGCTAAGTTAGTGAGTTTTCACTAAGGCAAGCAAAGCCATATTGTCAATGGTATTGTTTCCCAACCCTTCTTGCTTGCTACTTCAGATAATAAAATATAAGTTGATACTGCAGACACATATTTGCTAACTACTAGAAATAGAAAAAAAAACAATAATTTCAGTTCACATCTTATAAAAGACTCTAAAACATTTAAATCTGAAACTCACGCCATAATTTGGCGACATCCAGTGTCACATCACAGAATTTACCAGATAACTAAACTGAAAAACTTTTAAGAAATGCTCAGAGAAATCTATCCTTCTCTTTTAAAAGTTCAGAAGTTTCCTTGTTGCCATTGATATTAGGTAATGGAAAAGAATAGGAACCAACACTAACTTGCTGTTGAAGAGTTGAATAAATATCCAAGATCGTGTCTAGAAGAAATTTATCAGCTCCATGAAATGAGACGAATGAGACAGAAAGAGAACAATCATCATGTTATCCTAATGGAATTGTAACCTGCAAATAATTTAAAAGCCTATATATGTAAGTCAAAATATCAGAACAATTAATAAATATTTAGAGAAGAAAAATATTTACCTCTGAACCTAAAGGATATCAAATTACCTGACAACATCCAGATACACTAGCAATGCTCGATAATGCAAATGTTCTATCATGGAACTCTGAGGAAAAACCTTTCTTTGTATTAAGCTTTAGTTGATTGCCTGCTATGGTAGGAATAACAAGTATTCCATCATCCTGTGGGACAATTAAAACCAGGAGATAATAGGGTGGTATTGAAGCATATAGTGGACTTGCCAAAATAAATTATTTTAGCCACTTTCATTATAAGAATCTGTGTACATTGTTACACCAGACTAATTGCTTATCTATTTTCCAGTCTTCCAATAATCTAATCTAATTTCTAACAACGTTCATTGACTTAAAATAACCTATATATGAAACAAGAGTAAGAACAGACTAATACCTTTAATAGACTATGCAAAAAAAGATAAATTCAAAACAAGTATATTGCTCATTATGTAGGGGAGTCTATTTTAAGCAAAGGACTTACGTTATTACAATATAAATGTAACACCACCTTATGGCACCTGAACAATTTCTTTCTCATTAGTGGATGACGAAATCTAAGGATATTTATGAACCTCAGCCATCCAATACAAATGCATGAAACTCTTGAGCATTTTATAGAATTGAAAATTAGCTTTTGCTTTGTAGTTACCATCAGTTGCAGACTTTTCACAGCTAGTTGCCACGGTTATTAAACACACATTTGGTTTATGCTTATCCAACATAAATTTCCATGTGTTTAGTTTATAACTTTTTTTGGAGTACTCCAGTTATTGATACCCAGATTGGTATTATTATGTTTTTTTTATTTTTAATTCATTTACAGAACCGCCAATCCTTACTCATACGACTTCATTCTCTTTCATAATAAATTTTTAATAGAAAAGCATGCAGAGCAAGGTAATATATTATAATAAATGAAATGATAAAAAGTTTGAAAAGAATACCCTTGTAATGAAAGCATAACTGAAGAAAGAGTTTTCAATATAGATGTTTCATTTTGTTGGTGGGTTGATTGATGATGAAGCCTTAGACTGGGCGCCCTAGAGTCAATATACTGACAAAGATTCAAATGCTTTGGAGCCTGATCTGCAAAACCAAAATGACTAAAACACTTCATAATTTACCCAAATTTTCTCCTCTTTTGGTGATTCAGTCGAGAGATCAACTTTTTCTTATGGAAAACTAGTATCCACTAAATCTGAAGACTGGCTTGATGAGCTTGAACACATTGTTATTATGTTGAACTTAGTTCATATATGCAACCAATTTTAGATCTGTTGATAAGGTAGTTCTATCAATGCAATTGACATATTTTACATAACCAAAACAACTCCTAGATTGCCCTTGCAGCTATTAGAAGTGAGAACTAATGATGCATCTTTCTAATTAGAAGAATGGAGAAAGCTTTCCCTTCTCAACCTGGTTTCTCTTGCCCCTAAACTTCTTATGTTCAGTGTCACTGAAGATTAGTTTATTGTTGAAGATTGATTCATGCTTGCTGAAATCAATTTCTTACAGTGAGAATGCTTTAAGAAATAGTTTCCTCAATCCTGTGCCAATTGCCAATAGCTTTGAGCTCCTCATAATTAGATTTAGTGTTGTTCACTGTAGCTCCTTTGATGTAAATAGAATTTAGAACACACACAGAGCTAGAATTAGCTCCTGCCCTCTGAAATAATCTTTAAACTTAGACATGTTTGTTTTGACTAATGCACTTGATAAGAAAAATCAGGATTAGATAAAAATACTACTCAAGTAGATTAGTTGGGCTATACGCATTTCATATCCATTGTTTGTTAAATAGCAGCCATGGTGCTATAGCATAGTGGGTTTCCCGCTAAACACCATTTTATGGCTATGACTTTTTTATTTTCTGATGGCATCCAGTTTTTTTTTTTTTTTTTTTTTTGCACAGCAAAAATCTGGTCCAGTTCCTGTACCCACTGATGAGGTTTCCTTAGTGGGGTAGACACTTCACACCTTCCTTGCTTGGCTGACACATCTGGTCAAGTCTTTATCACAACAGGTACTTATTGTCCTTACTATATGTTTCTTCTTTTTAAATTAATTCATTAAGCGTGCCTCAAATTAGGCTATTTAACTTTGTTTCATGAACAGGTAGTTGTGTCTCCTGCAAAACCACCTCCAAAGCCCGATGATCCGCTTTATCTGATGACATTGACCATCCCAGAGCTTTTCTCGAGGCCTTATCAGGTTAGATGGGATGCCACCGTGTTCGGGGTCTTTAATCCAGATTTCCCCCTCTACATAAAGCACGAAGACCTCTCCAAAATCGCACACGGTGGTCAATGTCTCAGCATATCAGTGTTACAGTTGTGGATTTTGTAAGTCATTTTATATTACTTTTAATTACCTAAGTTATTGCTTTCAATTCATAAATATTTAACTTTGACTTAACATAAACAGGAATCTCACTGAAACATGTATGCGAGCGGGGAATTCTGATATCTATGGATACCTCGAGCCACAGTCCATTTAGAGGTATGGGCAATCGCAGTTTGAGTCTGAAAGTTACATAAAGACTTGGATGCAGAGTTCAAAACGCGATGTCTATCTTGGAGCCTACCTAAATGGGTAAGTCACAAAATAACTGAATTTAATTAATGTTTACTAATGTACTAACCCATATTAATCTCCACTGCAGCGGACACTGGCAGATGGTGGTCATCCTGCCCAAGGAACACCTAGTTGTCTGGTTTTGTTCATTACATAATAGGCCAGACAACTACCTTAAGGGGATTATTAATAGGTTAGTGTTCTTTTCAATACATTTGCATTGAAATACCTCAACGTACAACACCAGTTTTTAATTGTTACTCATCTGGAACAGTGCTTTAAAAGGTCTTGATGATGCTCCACAGCCTAAATCAAAGGCTCCTGCTAGGTGGATTGTCGTCAAGGTACGTCATTTACATAAAACTTCCACTTATATATATTTCTTTATGTGTTTGTACACTAGCTGTTTAATTAATATCCAAATTTCATTATGTATTTAGTGTAATAGACAAAAAGGAAGTACTGAGTGCAGCTACTATGTGATGCACTGGATGTCCACCATCATTTTAGGAACTTTTAGGAATAATTGGGAAGCGGTAAGTTTATTTCAAACAAAATCGATTTATTTATAATTTGTATTACATTATTAACTTATTATAATTTATTTCATCATGCAGTATTTTAACGATCCTAGACCATTGGAGCCAGAGAGATTAAAGGCATTGCGGATCCAGTGGGCACAGTTTTATCTCCGAGTTAGAGATCAGGCCTAGGATTTAGGGACATTATCTTTAGCTCAGTTTACTTTGGTTTAACATTTTTAACATTTTCTATGTAATATGAACATTGAATTCATTTGATGATTGTTCTTTATGATAAATCAATTATTTGATGTTTATTATCATTAAAACTGCTTGAAAGCAGAATAAAATGTTTATTTGCTGTGAATTGGGCTTGAAATTGCATTTGACAGGTACAACTTTGAGTTTACTGTAAAAACAGAAAGTATATATAAAAAAAATACTTGAAAACAACATCTGTTATTAACAAAAACTGATGTTAATATGGTAAACAACATCGGTTATTTACAAAAACCGATGTCGACATGAACCTTAACATCAGTCATACACAAAACTGATGTTAACTTTTGTACATTAACATCGGTTATTCATACATAACCGATGTTACCGTTTCTATATTAACATCGGTTATTTATACATAACCGATGTAAATGTACATAAGTTAACATCGGCTATCTATACATAACCGATGTTAATGTACAAATGTTAACATCGGTTATCTATAAATAACTTATGTTAAAGTTGTACACTAACATCGGTTTTCTATGAATAGCCGATGTTATATACATCGGTTTTGTAGTAAAACCGATGTTAATGTCATATATTAACATCGGTTTTCGTAGAAAACCGATGTTAATATATGACATTAACATCGGTTATTCTAGAGAACCGATGTTAATATATAACATTAACATCGGTTTTACTACAAAACCGATGTCAACTTTCGTCATGCATACACTTTTTTTGTTGTAGTTCTTTGTGTTTAACATCTGTTATTTAGAAAACTGATGTTATCATATTTATGTTAACATTGGTTTTTGAAAACCGATGTTAACGATGATACATTCAACATCGTCACTTTCAACATCGGTTTTAGAGCCGATGTAGAATGCCCTAAATAACCGATGTTGAAAGTGTAATTTCTAATAGTGTATTTATTATTTATATTGAAATTCGGCTGAGACACTATATATAAGTGTTTGTTTGAGTATGCATTACATTGTTTCAAACATGGATCAGTAATTTTTAACCAAATTTAGGCCATTATTTGGAACCTATGGAAAACTGTATTTATTAAAGAACCTATGGTTGTGTTTAGGGTCTTATTGGGAAACTGTATTTATTAAAGAAGACAAATATACTTTAAGTATAACATGATACCAAGTTGACTCATCTTCCAAAAGTAAATAACACAGTATAAGAAGATTTTTTATTCTTCTACCAAATTAAAAAAATTATTTCTTATGTTATCGAAAATTACATTTCCTTCCTTTTTTTTCCTTCCAAATGTTTACCTTGTTTACCTTAAACTCAAAAAAGGAGATGTTTCTTAATTATTATATTTATTATCCTTTATGCACAAAATATAAAGTGATGTCTCTTTTATTGAATTTGTACCTATTTGGCTAAAATTTGTAGCTTTCACCTTGACATGGCAGAGGTTTGAGCAACTAAAGAATCCTAGGAAAAAGAGTGAGCAACATACTAGTAATTCAATGATTAACAATGAAGATCTTTTAACCATATACATATACTTTACTAATTAATAGTCTCAATTGTGATTTCTTTACTACCTGAATTTTTCTCGGTATATTTATAAGCCGATTTACTCCAATAAATAGTCAGAAAAATTGAAATCCAAGTTGTCGATCACCTCGGAAAAATTGAAGCAAAAGGAGTCTTTTCTTTTTCTTTTTATTCTCTTGAATAAATGGTTGGAAGACAAGTTGAGAAACAAAAAAAAAGGCTCAATAAGCAAAACATAGGATTGAAACAATTTTGTCTTCAAAATCAATCCAATCCAATTGATGTACACCTTTAAATTTTGTGAATTTCATCGATTCATCACTTTTTTCTATAATTTAATTCCCACTGTTTTAAATGTACAATTTTTTATCACATAAAAATTTAACATCAAAATGCTCATTTTGGATATGATATGGTCATGAGGAAAAGGATTTTTTATTTTTCATAACATGGTATACATATATATTTACAAAATGTTGGCTTTTTCTTTTGGAAGATGCACTATTAGAACAATTGAGGCAAAGGTTGTTGCTAGTTCAATTAGACAGAGAAAAGTGTGCTTTCTCAAGTGTTTACTGTAGCATATATAATTGTCAAGTATTTTTTGTAGCCTCAGCCTATCATATTAGAACTAGTGTGAATCTCATAAATGTTGATTAAAATGAAACTGTGTTTAAGTTTGTTTGGAAGAGCAGCTCTCCGAATAAAGTCTTGGCTTTTTCATGAAAACTTTTACATGACCGTTTGGCAACTAAAGAAAACCATGATTATGAAGGGCCAAGACATTTATAGTAGCCAAGATGAGGTTACTACTTCACCTTCCTCTAGTGAAAGTGAAGAAGCAAAAGGGGAAGAATCTAGTGAAGAAATTGACTCCCAAGAAGAAAGGGACCTTTTAATGGTCAGAAGGCTTCTAGGAGGCTAATCTTGTGACTTGGTAAATTGGATTGATGCTATTAAGCTTCACTTGTATTGTTGCTCTATTTTTTTTTTCTTCATCCCTGTTTTTGTGTGTTTTCACATTCCTTTATAGTCGCATACAAACTATTAAAAAAAATTTCCCCATTTCTTTTTTTTGGGAAAAATGTAAATTATATTAAACCCAAAATGATACAACAATAAACGGGGCAAACCCCGTAGCTAGAGAAAATCAAAAGTCTCCCTAATACAAGAAGGCCTATATCAAAATGCTAAGAAAAATGCAACAGGTGCGCTTGTCTATACATAAGAGACTTAATCTTGCTAATAATCTCTATTACAGAAAATTGATAATCTTCAAAAATCAGCTTGTTCCTAGACAGCCAGATGTAGTAGACTGTAATTGCTATAGCCAAACAATGTAATTTTCCTTGAACACCTGATTTGGATCTGCCCCTAATTAAAGAGTCAGTAATGCACTGTAAAGAAGTGAAACGCCTACGGAAAAGAGCCAAATCACGAATGTGAGCCCAAACTTGGAGAGATTTCCTGCAAGAAAAGAACAAATGAGCATTTGACTCAGCCTCATTTGAACATAAAGGGCAGAGGGAACCCTTGTTCAAAAAAACAACTTTGTCAAAAGTAAGCAGCTAGTTCCTTTTAGCAAGCCACAAAATGAAAGACATCTTAGGGGGGATTGCTGAGTTCCATATAACAGTACACCAACTAACAGTAGGCTTGACACCTCTAATGTATTCATAGGCTTTGCCAACAAGCAATTGTTCATTGGTGCTCCAAGATTGAATCCTCTTGTTGGCCTCTTCCGTACTTAGCTCTTTGGAGATAATAAAGTCCCTTATTTGAATGATTTTCTTTATCAAAACTGAATCCGATGAAGAAGTATTGTAATTCCACACATCAGGTGCTGCGGAAAGAACATAGGAATGATATTGAATCATATTTCTGAGTTCGACCAAAGTTAATCCTGTGCTGTGGAATTTCCAAGTTTTACTTGCTTTTGAACGATTCGAAAGTCATTTTCAATTAATTTTTTTTATCAACATCAATCGAGACTATTTTTTATCAGATGTCAGTTGGGGCAATTTTTTGGCAAACGCCGGCTTGGACTTTTTTCGATGACATAGGCTGGTGATATTTTTTTGCTTCACGTCGGTTAAAAACCTAGCATATGTTAGCCAAAAAATGGCCTTGGCATCGACCAAAAATAGCCTTGACCATTGTCGACCGAAAAGCATCATCAACTGATAAGTTCTGTCCTATTTTATTGTGTCCTTTTTTACTCTTAATGTTTTTTTGTGGCCATTCCAACCATTTGAATGATGTGAGAATAGACTGTGATTGGAAAGTCATGATTTTAGTTGGAATTGAAATTGGATGGTTGATGTGTTTTGACCTAGGGATTTGTTTTAATATATTAATTTTGTAAGAGGCTTGCTTTATATGTATCAAGATTTTATGATTTATCTTTCTATGGATATGTGGTAAGTTGTAAAATTCAGAATATTTTTTTCCAACAAATTGGGGACAAGAAGAAATGATGTCTCCTTAACCATGAACTATGAAATTGGGATAGAACACCTCTTTTGTTATATGAGATTGATGTTTTGGGTATTTCATGAGTCATAATGGTTTAAATAATATAAATGTTCTCAAACTCTATTTGAATCATATTTAATGAAAAATATTACTTTTTTTATTTTCAGAGATTGTTTATTCTAGTCGATAAAAAATCAAGTTTTAAATTCAAATCAATCAAATGAAATTTTCTTCATTTAAATAGTGGATAAAATTTAAAGTTCTAGTCATTGAGACAAGTTGTTGTGGTAACGATACTCTACATACATTTTTAATTATTTGTATAGGTACACTTGCCTAGAGGTCAACTCCAACTTGTTCAAACTCATTCAAGTATGGGTTGGGTCACGGGTGTTAACTTTTAAACCCATGAACCAAACTCATAGACCCATTGATGTGACATGTCTTTAAAATTACTATTGTTGTTTATATGTTTACATATTTTTTATATTTAAAAGTTCAAATATTATTGATAACACATTCACTAACTTGTTCACACTCCAAAGTCTTTCATGAGTTACTAAGTTCCCATTCTCTCTCTCACTCTCTACACTTAGCATCAGATTAAGGTTTCCAATTTTTTCTACTGCCCTCCACACATTGACTATAGGACATCCCCTCCATAGCGTATTTCGATTTCTTTGAATGTCATTGTTGATTGATTGAGATTAAGTACTTAATTGTTAAGCAATATCACCATAAGACTTTCATGATGCGCCAGCTAAGTGACTAGGTTCATGGTGATTTTTCATAATTTGTATTTTGTGCTTATTTAAAACCTCAGTTTTAAAAAGTTTAAAACAAATTTAGATGTTCAGAACCAATTCACTTAATCAAAATCAACTTGTTTGTGACCAAGTTGTTTAGGGTTGGGTTTCATAAAAATGTAACATGAATCCAACCTACCTTCTCAAGGAGGAAGCTACAGGATTGAGCCCGATATATAGGTACAAATTCAATAAAAGGGACAACATTTTTTTTTGTGTGTGTGCATATGTGAAGGGTAAAAAAAATTGGCCAAATCTATGTTATCTTTTTTAGTTTTAAGTAAAGGTTTCATATATAAAAAATTGAAGTTAAAGAAATTTTGAATTCCATCAGAACTAATTTTTTATTTGGTATAGATAAAAGATCTTCCTATACTATGTACTATTTAATTTTGGATGATGAGTCGATTTGGTAGTAGGTCTCATAAATTAGAAATTGAAGTAAAGGCTTTAAGAGTGATTTGATTTAGGCTTAGCCCTCCAAATGTCTAAAACAGTCAACCAAAGTCAAAGTAAGGAGTTGTAAGTCGACCAATTTATGACAATTTTGTAAAAAGAAACAAGTTTAGTCAAAACCTTAGAAATTAGAGTTTTGAACACCAAATTAACTAATTAATTAGTGTAGGCCTAATATAAATAATTTAAATAGACAAAGACCTAATATAATTAATGTTTCTAATTATTAATTAGTTAACTAGAATTTAATTAACCTTAATTGTCTTAATTAAAGATAACTAATAATAGATTACTCCCTCCGTCTCAAAACAAGCTAAACAGGTATTTTATTTTCAAGATCCTTGTGATGAAAGATGGTTAGTGGTTCTACATGGAAAAACAATTAATGTTAATTTAGCCTAAAATGATTAAATTTGTACTTCTGAGTTCAAGGATAGTGGGAAGCATTTTGAAACTTTGAAAAAGGGGAACGAGAGGTCAACATTGTGTTAAGCATAGAGGTGGGTCTATGTCTTCGGTGGTGCATACTGGATATTAGGAAGGGAGGCAGATTCATGAAGGTGTACCATGGGTGAGTAACTTTGTGGATTTATTTTACTTTTGCATTTGTTTGAACTCACTAAGGCTTGGTGCTATGGCATAACTTTTGTCTATTGCCCATCCAATTATTAATATATTCGATCTTTTTTCTAAAAGCATTGAGGTGAGACAGACAAGGTTCTAGGATTTAAAAAACTCATCTTTAATTGATTTAGGTGAGTTTTAAATATTAGAAATTGTAATTTTGTTTTTAAATATAGATTGGTGATTTCAAAAATCCCATGAAATTATATTTTAAAATTTCTAATAGACACGTTATGACTTAACTAACGATAGGAATCTAGAGTAATTTTTTAATATATCAGGAAACTAGAGGTCATCATTAATTCATTTATTGATTTTTTTTGTCTACCATTAATATTTTAAGAATATAAGTAAAAAAAGTTGATTAATGTTACATTAAAAAGCTAAAATGACAATTATTTTGATTTTTTTCTCTCTTACATGACAATTGTAATGGAATGGGGAGGAGTAGAATATAATGAAAGATAGAAGATTAAAGTCTCTTGCAAGATGAATAATGAAACTTTAATTAATCCTAATGAAACAAATTTGGACCCAAAAACCTAATGGGCCAATGGGGCTCGGCCCAAAACTCCAAGATGTAGGGTTACAATACAAGAAATGTAAACACTCTCCCTTGGTCCTCATTCATGCGCAGCCACTTCTAGAGTTTTAGGAGAGATAAGAGAGCTTTTATCTCTTGCCTTGTGTTCTCTCTCTAACTTCATGGTCATCCTACGTCAAGTTCTCACCTTTACAACTCAAATCTTGTCCCTTGGACATCAAATTCAAGGACTCTAGCAGACAAGGGTTTTTCATCAATCCATTTTGTTTTGCAGTTTCTTGAACTCTAGAAGACTTCAAATCTCTCAAGGTATTGAGAGTTTCAATTTTCTTTAATGTCAATTTTGGTTTGGGAGGTTATCCTCCATGAGTATGGGCTCTTAGAGTCATTTCTATATTATTTGGTTCACATACTTCACACAGTTTTTTTACTTTGTTTGATTCACATACCGTTTGATGAAAATAAAATTATATTTGAAAAGTAGACTCTTGAGGAATATGAATATATATATAATACGTTATGTTTGGATTAGAATTGAATTGCTATATGAACTTTACAAATTGACTCTTTTGCTAAGTGTTGCAGTTTGGAATTCGTGCATTGTTTTCATAACTATTATTGTAGTAGAGATGCTACTGAAATTTGGGGGATAACTTTGCAAAATAGGCTTCATAAGCTTTAAAAGTTGGGGTAACTTATAATTTAACTCATTGATTTGCCGAGAAAACTAATGGAAAAACGAGTGTGTAATGATTTTTTATTTTTGTCTTGTATGAACATCCTTTAGTAAAATGAAAATTTCTCTCTATATGATTAACTTTGGATTTTGAGTCATACCTTATCCAAAACTAGACATACATGACATTTTATACTGGTAAAGTTTATAAAATTTTGTTATATGATAAGTATAAGTTATGCAATAGTTTTATAAATACTCTATAGAAGGAAAAAAAAATGTTAACTTGAGTATTAATATAAATTTTTAATCAGATAAATATATTTATGTATAAATTTGGTTTCGGTTGGATTAGACTGAATTTTAAAATGAAATCCAAAATCTGATTTTATTCAAAACAAATGGGTTTATTAAATTTTAATTTGTTCGACTTTTGCTTGATTTATTCATAAAGTTATTTGATAAAATCAGTTTATGAACATTCCTAAGAAAACTGATAAAGTAAAGACATCAAATGTACAATCAAGTCTATTAACTAGTAAAGCACGCTTTTGTTGACAAATCTACAATGTTAAACATTCATAGATTAATATGTATAGTACATTCTTTTGCCTATGATTCCTTAATGGACATTCTCTCCTACTTAATTTTTTCAGTTTAAGGTAAAAGTTTATTTAGAAGGAAAATTAATTTTGAGTTGCATAAAAAATTCCTTGTTGCTTTTGGTAGGGATAAAATATCTTCATATATTGTGCTATTTACTTTTGAATGATGAGTAGATATGGTTGCACATTATACATAAATTAGGTTAGTCTTTTTTAATGAATTTAATTACTTATATCGATACCTATATTATATTTATTAGGTTAGAAATATGTAGACACAAAATAACATAACACCATGACATAAACTTTTGCAGTTTCCAATTGAAATTCACATAATTGGAAGGAATTATAGAATATATATATATATATATATATATATATATATATATATATATATATATATATATATTAATACTATAGCTGGTCTCATATATAAGCTAAAATAATTACTTCCCATAAATTAAGAAAGTTAGTTGAAATCATTTAATTTTACTAATCTCAAGTAGAAAGTAAGGTTATTCTTAAAATGTCCTCCATTCAAACCTGATTCTTTGTACACTATATTCCATCCAATATCTACATATATTGTTAGGGATGAGTCGAGCCTAATGGTTAGTGTTTTATATGCATACCTTGGAAAATTGCACTTTTCTTAATTTGGCTTTTGTTCTTTCTTGCAATATCCTCACACTCAATTTTTCAGGTATTTCTTTATTTTTGAAGTGGCGTCTCCAATCATCACACCTTGAAAAAGGTATGTATGTCTTCAACACCCCAATCCCAACCAATAAGGAAGATGAGATCATTGCTAAAGCCCGTTAGAAAACAAGTATGATGGTTATATTTGAATGGGACACATCTTAAAAGGTACGTGTGAGACACTTTTTTTAAACTACGTGATGGAAACAAATAAGAAATTTCTTGTCAATTATTTTTATAATTATCAGATGATTGATAGTACGCCTTATATGAAACAAGTGCATAAATTGAATGTATGCTTAATTTCTACGAACAAACACAATATGGATGTAGATGAAAGTTAATTATTCTATCTTGAATCATTGACAAAGTTCCTTCCTTATGGAATGACTTTAAAAAGTTTGAATCATCTAAAAGATCAAACCGATTTCTATTGAACAACCGAGGTAATAAAATGATACCAATGGTACATATGTTCAACAAATGGTGTGAGTAATGGAGGAAGGTACATTGAACACGTTCTCTAAGGGTAGGAAGTGGGATTTTGTTATTCCTGTAGTTTCACGTGCAGCCATAGTAAAATTGCATTTACTACTTCATTAAATATTGGATTGAGTTGGAATTTTGTGAGCCAATTCAGGATACATAATTCTTAAATCTAAATCTTTGGTTTGTTTATTGGTTGCTTGTGGTGAGAGATATTTAGTTTGTACTATCAACAATTTTTTTATACTTTCATCTTCTTGATTCTCTATTTGTATGTTTGTTGTTGTTTTAGTTGTTTAACCAATACTCACTTTTATCTAAAACCATGTGATTTTCAGAATCATGGGATTCGGCTGTTTTCTTAAAAAAGGTGAGAGATATTTTGTTCATTAAGTTGTATGATTAATTGATGAACGTGATTTGTGCACAAACTTGAGTATGTTTAATCTAAAACCATTTGGTTCATATATATTTTAAAATGGTGGGTGATTATGTGAAATTTTCAAAATTATTTAAAGATTGTATCCTTTCATGAGATTTTGTGTCCACTCATATGAAGTCAAAGTATGAATAGATGTGCAACAAA
The DNA here is from genome assembly GCF_000004515.6 of Glycine max. Taxonomy (NCBI): domain Eukaryota; kingdom Viridiplantae; phylum Streptophyta; class Magnoliopsida; order Fabales; family Fabaceae; genus Glycine; species Glycine max. The sequence goes on along the minus strand of NC_038254.2, from coordinate 37,320,459 downwards.
CATGAGATGTGACTCTTTACCAAGAGTCATGACATGTGACTCTTACCAAGGGCCTTGAATGCAGAAAATCGCCAGATTCTTTGTAACCGTGCCCCTTCCTTTCTTCCCTTATGCACATAGAGAAATAAGGAAACTATCATCGCTAGTTGTTTTCTTTGGTATTCCTTAACTTTTGTGGAGTCATCACCTCTAATTTCAACTAACATGATAGATAAATTTTGCTCGTGCATGTGTGCACGCATACCATGTCGAAGCATAGGTTGATGTCGATAGATATTATAAAAATACATACCTTTCATATACAAACAAACATATTGCTAAATCCTACAAGATCATATTGTAGTTTGATTTTTTGAACATTCATGTCATTTAATTATGCTAGTATCAGAAATAAGTAAAACATATTAACAAATGGTAAAGATTTGGTTTATAAGCTAATAATTTGTTCAACAATGACAAAATTTTGTTATATTTAATTTCTAAGTCAATGTATCTAGTCTATTGATTCTCTTTTCAAGATCCAATACTCCTCCAATAAACTGCCTTGATTCATTTATCTCATTTCCATCTTTATAATATTCCTTCAAAGCCTCCATCAGTGGTTCAATGGTGTCTTGGGAAGGATTTCCAAATAAAATAGTTTTCAAAGGAGAAAATTCAGGTGGAAACACCGGCATCATTGCATAGACTGCTCTTTCACTGAGTAACATTCTTTCCAAAATCATGATGATGATACAATATTGACTGCTTCCACCATCCTGCATAACATGTGGTGACATCTCCCTCAAAAAAGGCAAGCAGGTAAATAGAAATTCCCGTTAGGTATGGGTATGTAGTAATTTTTCCATGCAATGCCTTTGGTTCCAAAGAATGTAGGCACACAATCTAAAACTTCTTGATGCATTCTAAATTCCATAGCCACTCTTTATGTGATAGGTACTTTTGTGTAATACATTTGTGTGACAACTAGCATTGAAACTCTCATGCACATAGCAAAAAAAAAAAATTATTTTTATTTATCGAACATATTGAACATAAGGGTGCTAAGGAAAGTAATCCCTAGTTGAATCCAGGGCAAATCCCCTACCCTCAATTTTCAGGGGATTAAGCTTGTGCCACCCACATAGCATAGGTTTTTCATGGTTGACAAACCTAGGTTGTGGTTACAAATTTGAGAATCTCTCCCATAACCAAATATGAACCAAGTAGTAAAAGGGTGACCAAAGAGTTACCTTTTATCATCAGCCAAACTAACTATTGTTTTCTTCAACAGACCTAAATCATTTTATATGTTGGCTTAAAATATTGGTCGCAAACCCGATTATCTACATCAAGGAAAACAAACTTGCTCACCAAGCCATTGGGAGAGAAATCAATCTCTGCCAACCAAGTTGCAAGGAATGTTTCATGCTCCATTTCATTCCCACTATCGACGAATATCCACCCTTGCTAATGTATAAACCCCATCCTTTTTATTCCTTGTAGTTTGTTTTCCTATTGTATGTATCAATTTCTTCTCCACTTTTATCATTTCCTAGCATTGAGATGGGGTGAAGACGGGATCATGAACTATTGGAAAATTCTCCAACACCATCACATCCTCCAAAGTGTTTTTTTTCTCACCTTAGGGTAACA
>NC_038254.2:37287463-37318724 GCF_000004515.6 Glycine max | reverse complement strand
ATTTGTCTCAGGACATGCACCACTTCTCAATAGCCCCAAAACACATGTTTTCATTTTTTACTATGAAGCACTTGGGTTGAAACCATGTGTTTTGGGTTGTTGAGAAGTTGTGTCCTTAGACAAATACCTTTTTGTGCTCCTAGGGTGAGAAAAATGTCACCTTGGAGGATGTGATGGTGTTGGAGGGTTTTGCAACTGTTGGTGATCCTATCTTGACCCCATTTCAAAGCTAGGAAATGATGAAGGTGGAGAAGAAATTGACACATAGAACAGGACAACAACAATCTCCAAGGAGTAAAAAGAGTGGGGTTTATATAAACATTAGCATGGATGGATTTTTGTCAATAGTGGGAGTGAAATTGAGCATGAAACATCCCTTGCAACTTGCTTGGCAATGATTGGCTTCTCTCCTAGTGGCTTGGTGAGAAAGTTTGTTTTCCTTATTGTTGTTCATCATGCTGGAGAGAATCAGCTTTGTGACCAACAGTTTTATCCAACATATAAAATGATTTTGGTTTATCGAAGAAAACAATAGTTTATTTGACTGGTAATGAAGAATTGGAATTGTTGTTAACTCTTTGGTCACAGTTTTACAACTTGGTCCAAACTTGGGTGTGGGAGAGATTAACAAATTAGCAACCATAGCCTAGGCTGATTACCAATGAAGAACCTATGCTATTTAGGTGGAACAAGCTTAATCAATTGAAAATTGACGGTGTGAGATTTTCCCTGGACTCTACTAGGGGAAATTTTCCTTGGCACCCTTAATCATGTTCAATTTGTTGGTAAGTTTAGGTCTTTTAATCCAAAAAAGGAAACTTGGTTACCATGTGAGAGTAATTTGGATAAATGAAAATAGTTTTGGTTGTTATATGCATGACTATATCGATGCTTGTTTGCAACAATGTATTATAAAAAAGTGCCTACCACATAGAGAGTGGCTATGCAATTTGGAATGCATCAAGAAGTTTCAGATTGCGTGATTGCATTCTCTGGCACCAAAGCTATTGCATTAAAAAATTACTACATACCCAAAATTACTTTAAAAAATTGCAAACAATATTACTTGGCAAAAAAGCAGTCTAAAGCTACTCTGTCATCATGGACCTCATGTATCAAAAGCAAATACAAATGGTAATGATGTTGATGTTGCACCTGAATTTTCTCCTTTGAAAACTGTTCAATTTGGAAATCGTTCTCAAGACAATGTTGACCCAAGAGATGGAGGCTTTGGAGGAAGACTATGGAGATGGAAATGGGAAAAATGAATCAAGGCAATATATTGAGGGGTTAATGGATCTTGAATAAAGAATCAATAGACTGGAGACAGTGACTAAGAAATTATAAAGATAGCAAAATTTGGTCACTATTAAAATCAGCTCGCTACAAGCACGCGCACTGACAGCAATGTGTGACCTCATGCAGGTTATGCCCAGAGGTAAAAGCAATGTGTGATTTTTTTATCACTTCTATTTTACAGCCTTACAAGAAGACTTCAAATAATTTTTTTTAATGAAAGAATGTTAGAAACAGAATGCAGAAAGTGTCACTATCAAATGGATATAAATTGGTTGATTAAGTGGAGCTTATGAGTTATTATAAAAATTTTGATACTTTTTATTTTATTTTTTATGCATAAAAAGTGTAGCTAACATTTTTCACATTGTAACATTTTTTTTACTTTAAAAAAAAAGAAAAATCTGTTTGCACACTATGCCATTGGGTTGGGTTATACAACCATGTAAAAAACCTCAATCAGATAAGTAAATATTTATTGCTTATTGCATCTTCCAAAAGCCATGAATGAACACCCAATGGAGAAATTTGAGAAATTCTGCAGAGAGAAAAAACACACAGCAGAGAGAGATAGAAAATGAAGTACCTGAACAACAAATTGTTTAGTTCCTCCTGCCGCAGCAGTAAATCTTTTTCTTGAGTGTTCCTGCGCCTCTCCTCATTAAGCTTCGTGATGGTTACCTCAGCCTGCAGAAATTATATTGATTGCTTCCAACATCAAAGTTTTCTTTAAAGAAAAAATAGGTTAAAAGATGCAACTTTAGGAACTAACTCCAGGTACCATAAGGTGGGATAACATCTTCATATGCTACACCGACATGGCATAAGCAAATTACAACTTTTATTGCCAACTTATGGAACTAGAATGCAGGAAAAGAAAATGCTAACGTTGCCTTTAACGTCAATGATACTGAAGAGGATAGAGTTTGACAATATTCCTCTTTTTTTAGCTCTATGAGAACTAAAACAAAATGATATTACCGTGGCCTTATTTCTTAAAATTAGTAACATGCTCAGTTAATCAAATATTAGATACCTTTAAAACAAACATTATAATTATTTTCTCCATCAATTCCCATTTAAAATAGTTGAGTAATGACTTTCAGATATTTTGGCAGCAAAGTATAATCTAAATAACAAAGTTGAATGAGCATCTAACGTAAATATAATATTATGTTATAATTTTTATATTATAAATATTTAAACACACTATCCTAAAAATGTAAAAACAGAGACATTCCATTTCTCTATTTTTGAAAGACTAGTATGTATCATGTATTTTATAAGTGAAGTAGCATGTGACCAATAGGCGTATATATTTAATTATCTTTAATAAAAATTTTAATTTAAATTTTGAGGATAAAAAAACATAAATGAAAGAAAAAAAAACACATTAAAATAATCAGTTAAATTTTTCAATCAAAATTAATTAGCAACAAAATTAATCAATACTCCATATCAATAACATAATAAATAAATAAATAATACCATAGTGTAGGTACCGAAAATAGGAACATGTGAAAGTTGAAATTTGGTGTCTTAACGTTTAGACAATACCAAATAAACTACTTTAATTATTACTACGTTATTTAATAACTACTTATTAAATAATTTTATTGTAAAAGCTACAATTTGATTATATATATAATCAAAATTATTATATTATTCTAAACAAACTAGTTGTAAGCTTGTATAGTGTGCAGAAAGATATAGATAAAGGAAAATCATACCTTTAATGCTAAATAGTATGATGAAATGGTACCACGTACATTTCCTGTAACAGCTGTTAAAGTATCCTTGGTACTATGTGTGCCACAAATCAATAACAAAAGGCATTTCATCTCATGATCAGCTATTATTGTGAAAGCTGTTTTCAAAATCTGTAAAAGAAGTTAAGTAAGTGTAATCAAATAAAATTAAAAAGTATCCATTTAAAAGAAGAAATGAGTATATATATATTGTTAATTAAAAAGTATCCATTTTAAATATAAAAAGTTTAAAATATTTAGACTAATTACTCTTTTTGGCTATGAAGTATCCATTTTATATATACTGCATCCCATATATGAAGTACTGAAGTAGTTAACTTCAACGCCTCGGTTTTGAGTATAAATATTTTACTGCTATTACAGCCCAATGCATGAAATAATTTATAATTAGGCAGTTTATTTAATATCACCCGTGATATATAGCTGATTAATAATTTTACTGCTACCAGTGATTTCTTTACTAGAAGACTATTAAGCTTCATAGATTAATAAAGGTTTTGAATGAAAAATAAAAGGCCATAAGCTGAATTAATCTGTTCATTCATAGAAAACAAAAAAAGGTACATGAACCTTACAATTCCACCACTTGTGTTTCTTCCCCCCTTCCAATCCTACATTGGATCTCATGACAACCTTGAGACATCTTACATGACATTCGCACCATGTTTCAGAATATAATGCTTCAGCTGTATTCAAATTTCAAAAGCATAACTTGTGGATTACCTCTTTGTAAACATCAATTGGAAGAGGCAATCTAAGATATGCAATCCATTCTTTAGTAAATTTTAGCTTCATCTTTTTGGCAACTTTGGCTGCTGACAATACCTATATATGTAAAATGAAAATTAAGTAGACAGTAAAAAAAGAAAAACTACACAAACAATTACAAGAGTGTTTAAATGAGAAGGGCCTTCAATATATAAATTCATTAAATTGAAGATAAGAAAACTACTAGGGAATTGGAGGGCAAGAGTTCCTTAATAATGAAAAAACAAAAAAGGAGACTTGGGAGGTTCCTCCTGTTCTCTTCCTATTGTTTTACCCAGTTCATCTTTATTCCTGCCGACATCAACATCATCGTCAATTACCCCTTTCTCACCAGTATCCTCTGGTTGGTTCTGAAACACCTCGCCATGTTATCTACTTTAGCATCAACATCTGAAGCGTCACTGCGATCAACTAAGCCTTTCTCCAAAGAACTTTCTGATTTACCAGAATCTCCTCCAAGTTCAACCTTACCCTCATCCGACAAGCTACCACTCACATAACCTTTATGCTTCGCTGCAAATTAAAAGCAAATGGAAACTAAAATTAGAAACTAAAACAATGCAACTAGATCAAGAGAAGAAAAGAGGGTACCTCGAAGAACGGCACCACAGCCACCACATTGATAGACAGAGTAATCAACGAGTTCGAGAAGAAGATTTTGACACTTTGGGCAACGCACCAATCACAACTTGTTGGCTGAGTCCGACATGAAGAAACATTTGTTTGAAGGGAAAGGAGAGGGAGTGGTGGAGGCGGAGGCGAAGGAGGAAGGGAGCTTGGGGGGAGAGGGAGGAAGAAGGAGAGGAGTGACGAGGGGAAGAAGGGGAAACGAAGGTGAAGGTGAGGAGAAGAGGCAGATTGTTGATATGCGAGGTGGAAGAGAGAAGTTGAGGTGCGGCATCAAGCTAGGGTTAGTATTATAAAAGAAAGAATAGGAAGGCGGTTCTGTTTTGAAACTCGTCGTCATTCAAATTTTAAATGATTACAAAAATGCCATCCTATCACATTCTAAGACGGTTTTTCATAACCGCTTTAAAATATACGTCATATAAACAAAATATAATGATTTTAATTACAAAAATGCCACCGCATCACATTCTAAGACGGTTTTCTTATAACCGCCTTAGAATGTGCGTCGTAAAAAACAAGTTTTTTAGTAGTGGAGGCAGCAGTGTCAACCAAATAATCATAAACCTGCTAGATATACAACACATTCATCTACCAATAAAACTTACAAGTATTCCCATTTATTAGAAAAATCAAATCTAACCTTGTATTCAGACTGCGCTACTTTGGCAATAACTCTTGGTTGATCCTTTGAAGCTCCTTTTGCTCATAAGAAATCAAGGACCTCAAAATTTGTGAGTGCACCAGCATTGCCCTCTAAGCTGTGACAAAGCTATTAAACATCAATCATATCCCAATATAAAAGAGAAAGGTTCAATTGAAATTAGTGTATTAATTTTGAAAACAAACAAAAATGGTAGAAACATACATTTTCATCTGTAAGACACCAAAGTGAGAGAAAAGGAAGTAACAAAACAAGAGAGTGTCTCCTTTGCTTCTGCAATAAAGCCAGCCCAGTACACAAACAGACAATTACAGAATTAAATTCCCAGTTTTCACAAAATATAACAAATCACATTGCTAATACAGCTTAAACACACATAATTGGGTTGGGGTGGACATCAAAAGCATAAAAAATTGAGTTGGGTGTGTTTTCCCCTTCAAAGAAAAATAGCAATGTCAAAAAATTAGAACAATGCATTTAATTTGAGCAACCAAACAAGAATAAAATAGTGAAGATAGAAACTAGTTGTGAAGCTTCTGGTAGTTTGAATTGTGAGTTCAAAGAATCTTCTGGTTTAGCCTTGGAAAAACTGGAATCAGCAATAGGCTTTGCATTGTTATGCTGAGTTAATCCAGCCACTGCCTTCATTCATGTGATTATCAATGTTTACTCCTGCTGCACTCACTTCCTGACCTTCTGGTTTGTGATTCTTGACATCAAGAAAAATTAAATGCTTGATTACAATCAACATCCCTATAATTTAAGCGTGAAATAACTACTATCTTCCATTCAATTCCATAAATTATCATGAAATTCATCTCTCTCTATTCCTTTTAATACATGTTAAAGTCAAAAGATAAAGATTAAACCAGCCTATAAGATTTAAAAGATAAATTCACTAGAAATTACCCTTACCTTTCGGTAAGTTATCATGTATTAGTCATGAGAGTGAACACTAAATAAAAACGATTGCAATATAAATATATACATGAAGAGCTGGGTTAGTACAAAAAAAAGTACCTCCATTGAGCCATAAGAGAACGCGTTTTTGTTCTGGTTTGTGAGTGGCCTCGAAAAACCAATAGAACAGTGCTCTTCCTTGAGTTTCATTGACAGTGATATAACCACCATATTGTTGAACTTCACCGGATGCTGCGCAGGTAATCCATGCACTCTATCAACTTCTTGCTCTGCCAGTATCTCCTGGCTAAGGTAACTAGCTAGAGAATGAAGCTTCATTGTAAGAACTGTGGAAAGCACCTGTAGCAGATGATGAGAGTGATGAGCAAAATGATGGCGACAGCGACGAAGTCTATTTCATTGAAGCCCTTAGGAAGAGACGGGACCGTGAGGCGCCATTTGGCGGAGGAGATTCCGATTGTGGTGCCTAGGTACGCCATCAAGCCTCTAGCGACAATGGCATTGGAAAGTACGGACCAAAGGTGACGCGGAGGTAACTAAAGTCGCCGCCAGCGACGGGCATGTCGACTACAAACTTGGTGTAGCAGAAGGCGGAGTGGAGGGCGCAAAAGCCGGCAATGGCAATTAAAATAAGAGTAAACACCAAATTCAAATTAAATACTAGTAGTATCTTAAAATTTCATTAATTTATCTACACTATCCATCCATTTGTAAGTAAAAATCTTTTTTATTTTACGTACAATTTAGCTGTAGGTATAAGTTTTTATAGGGTTTTACCTACACTACATTGTTATAGGTAATTTTTTTATATATATTTTTCCAAGATTTACCTATACTAAAAACTATAATTATAAGTCTTTGACTTTAACCTACATTAAATAATGGTAGGTAATAAAGTATTTTTAAAGTTTACCTACACTAATTCATGTTTGTAGATAAAGGTGTATGAAGGTATAAGGCATTTTTCTTGTAGTGCCTATGGTGGTATTTTTTGGACTTTTTTGGACGACATAGGCAGGTGATATTTTTGGACGCCGGCTTGGACTTTTTTGGACGACATAGGCAGGTGATATTTTTTTGCTTGACATTAGTTAAAAAGTAGCACCTACTAATGTTGATGAGAAAAAGCTTGGCCTACGGTAGTTGAACAAACCCTCAGCTGCCATCAACAGAAAACAAACTTAGCCGATGTCAGCATAAAAATAACAATGACTAACGTTGACCGAAAACCTAGCCTATTTGAACAAAAAAATATCCATAAAATGACTTTGGCAAAAACCCTAGCTTGATGTCGACCAAAAAACCTAGCATATGTCAACCATAAAATGGCATTAGCATCGACCAAAAATAGCCTTGACCATTGTCGACCAAAAAACATCATCAACTGATAAGTTCTATCCTATTTTATTGTGTACTTTTTTACTCTTAATGTTTTTTGTGGCCAGTCCAACCATTTGAATGATGTGAGAACAGACCGTGATTGGAAAGTCATGATTTTATTTGGAATTGAAATTGGATGGTTGATGTGTTATGACCTAGGGATTTGTTTTAATATATTAATTTTATAAGAGGCTTGCTTTATATGTATCAAGATTTTATGATTTATCTTTCTATGGATATGTGGTAAGTTGTAAAATTCAGAATATTTTTTCCAACAAATTGGGGACAAGAAGAAATGATGTCTCCAACTTGCCTAGAGGTCAACTCCAACTTGTTCAAACTCATTCAAGTATGGGTTGGGTCATGGGTGTTAATTTTTAAACCCATGAACCAAACCCATAGACCCATTGATGTGACATGTCTTTAAAATTACTATTGTTGTTTATATGTTTACATATTTTTTATATTTAAAAGTTCAAATATTAGTGATAACACATTCACTAACTTGTTCAGACTTCAAAGTCTTTCATGAGTTACTAAGTTCTCATTCTCTCTCTCACTCTCTACACTTAGCATCACATTAAGGTTTCCAATTCTTTCTATTGCCCTCCACACATTGACTATAGGACATCCCCTCCACAACGTATTTCGATTTCTTCGAATGTCATTGTTGACTTATTGAGATTAAGTACTTAATTGTTAAGCAATATCACCATAACACTTTCATGATGCACCAGCTTAGTGACTAGCTTCAAGGTGTTTTTTCATAATTTGTATTTTGTCCTTATTTAAAACTTCAGTTTTAAAAATTTTAAAAGAAATTTAGATGTTCAGACCAATTCACTAAATCACAATCAACTTGTTTGTGACCAAGTTGTTTAGGGTTGGGTTTCATAAAAAAGTAACATGAATCCAACCTACCTTCTCAAGGAGGAAGCTATAGGATTGAGCTAGATATATAGGTACAAATTCAATAAAAGGGACAATATTTTTTTTTTGAGTGTGTGCGCATGTGAAGGGTAAAAAAAGTTGGCCAAATCTATGTTATCTTTTTTAGTTTTAAGTAAAGGTTTCAAAGATAAAAAATTGAAGGTAAAGAAATTTTGAATTCCATCAGAACTAATTTTTTATTTGGTATACATAAAAGATCTTCCTATACTATGTACTATTTAATTTTGGATGATGAGTGATTTGATAAATTAGAAATTGAAGTAAAGGTTTTAAGAGTGATTTGATTTAGGCTTAGCCCACCAAATGTCAAAAACAGTCAACCAAAGTCAAAGTAAGGAGTTGTAAGTCGACCAATTTATGACAATTTTGTAGAAAGAAACAAGTTTAGTCAAAACCTTAGAAATTAGAGTTTTGAACACCAAATTAACTAATTAATTAGTGTAGGCCTAATATAAATAATTTAAATAGACAAAGACCTAATATAATTAATGTTTCTAATTATTAAGTAGTTAACTAGAATTAAATTAACCTTAATTGTCTTAATTAAAGCTAACTAATAATAGATTACTCCCTCCGTCTCAAAACAAGCTAAGCAGGTATTTTATTTTCAAGATCCTTGTAATGAAAGATGGTTAGTGGTTCTACATGGAAAAACAATTAACGTTAATTTAGCCTAAAAAGATTAAATTTGTACTTCTGATTTCGAGGATAGTGGGAACGAGAGGTCAACATTGTGTTAAGCATAAAGGTGGGTCTATGTCTTCGGTGGTGCATACAGGATATTAGGAAGGGAGGCAGATTCATGAAGGTGTACCATGGGTGAGTAACTTTGTGGATTTATTTTACTCTTCCATTTGTATGAACTCACTAAGGCTTGGTGCTATGGCACTTCTTCTGTCTATTGTCCATCCAATTATTAATATATTTGATCTTTTTCCTAAAAGCATTGAGGTGAGACATGGCAAGGTTCTAGGATTCAAAAAACTCATCTTTAATTGATTTAGGTGAGTTTTAACTATTAGAAATTGTAATTTAGGTTTTAAATAAAGATTGGTGATTTCACAAATCCCATGAAATTATATTTTAAATTTTCTAATAGATATGTTATCACTTAACTAACGATAGGAATCTAGAATAAATTTTTTAATATATCAGGAAACTAGACGTCATCATTAATTCATTTATTGACTTTTTTTTCTATCATTAATATTTTAAGAATATAAGTAAAAAAAAAGTAGATTAATGTTACATTAAAAAGCTAAAATGACAATTATTTTGAATTTTTTTTCTCTTACATGACAATTATAATGGAATGGGGAGGAGTAGAATATAATGAAACATAGAAGATTATAGTCTCTTGCAAGATGAATAATGAAACTTTAATTAATCCTAATGAAACAAATTTGGACCCAAAAACCTAATGGGCCAATGGGACCCGGCCCAAAACTCCATGATGTAGGGTTACAATACAAGAAATGTAAACACTCTCCCTTGGTCCTCATTCATGCGCAGCCACTTCTAGAGTTTTAGGAGAGATAAGAGAGATTTTATCTCTTGCCTTGTATTCTCTCTCTAACTTCATGATCATCCCACGTCAAGTTCTCACCTTTACAACTCAAATCTTGTCCCTTGGACATCAAATTCAAGGAGGGAGCTCTAGCAGACAAGGGTTTTTCATCAATCCATTTTGTTTTGCATTTTCTTGAACTCTAGAAGACTTCAAATCTCTCAAGGTATTGAGAGTTTCTATTTTCTTTAATGTCAATTTTGGTTTGGGAGGCTATCCTCCATGAGTATGGGCTCTTAGAGTCATTTCTATATTATTTGGTGTTGAAAGTTTGTGCACACATGCTGTTTTACAAATTTCAGCTTTGACATACTTCACACAGTTTTTTACTTTGTTTGATTCACATACGGTTTGATGAAAATAAAATTATATTTTAAAAGTAGACTCTTCGGGAATATGAATATATATAAAATAGGTTATATTTCGATTAGAATTGAATTGCTATATGAACTTTACAAATTGACCCTTCTGCTTAGTGTTGCATTTTAGAATTCGTGCATTATTTTCATAACTGGTATTGTAGTAGAGTTGCTACTGAAATTTGGGGGATAACATTGCAAAATAGGCTTCATAAGCTTTAAAAGTTGGGGTCACTTATAATTTAACTCATTGATTTGCCGAGAAAACTAATGGAAATACGAGAGTGTGTAATGATTTTTGTATAATGTCTAGTATGAACATCCTTTGGTAAAATGAATATTTCTCTCTAAATGATTAACTTTGGATTATGAGTCATACCTTATCCAAAACTAGACATACATGACTTTTTATACTGGTAAAGTTTATAAAATTTTGTTATATGATAAGTATAAGTTATGCAATAGTTTTATAAATACTCTATAGAAGAAAAAAAATGTAAACCTGAGTTTTAATATAAATTTTTAATCAGATAAATATATTTATGTATATATTTGGTTTGGGTTGAATTAGATTGAATTTTAAAATGAAATCCAAAATCTGATTTTATCCAAAACAAATCGGTTTATTAAATTTTAATTTGTTCGACTTTTGGTTTATTTGATTTTAAGTTTTTTGCTTGATTTATTCATAAAGTTATTTGATAAAATCAGTTTATGAACATTCCTAAGAAAACCGATAAAGTAAAGACATCAAATGTACAATTAAGTCTCTTAACTAGTAAAGTACGCCTTTGTTGACAAATCTACAGTGTTAAACATTCATAGATTAATATGTATAGTACATTCTTTTGCCTATGATTATTTAATGGACATTCTCTCCTACCTAATTTTTTCAGTTTAAGGTAAAAGTTTATTTAGAAGGAAAATTAATTTTGAGTTGCATCAAAAATTCCTTGTTGCTTTTGGTAGGGTTAAAAGATCTTCATATATTGTGCTATTTACTTTTGAATGATGAGTAGATATGGTTGCACATTATACATAAATTAGGTTAGTCTTTTTTAATGAATTTAATTACTTATATCGATACCTATATTATATTTATTAAGTTAGAAGTATGTAGACACAAAATAACATAACACCATGACATAAACTTTAGCAATTTCCAATTGAAATTCACCGAATTGGAAGGAATTATAGTATGTATGTATGTGTATATATATATATATATATATACACGTCAAAGATTTATACTCTCTCTGGTCTCATATATAAGCAAAAATAATTACTTCCCATAGATTAAGAAAGTTAGTTGAAATCATTTAATTTTACTAATCTCAAGTAGAAAGTAAGGTTATTCTTAAAATGTCCTCCACTCAAATCTGATACCTTGAATAAAAATGACTCCATAAAAATTGAATTACAATTAAATGAAAATTGTTTTAGGAATGACATCAATAAATAGGGGTGAAATTAGTTAGATTTTCTTAATTTGAGTCCAAGAAAAGGGGACTTTTTTGCTTATATATGAGTATAGAGGGAGTATAATCTGTGAAAGATGTCCTAAATTAATGAAAGGTTTATGAAAATATATGTCTATTCATATAAAGTGTATGTATGAATAGATGCAAATCATCATAAAGAGACATGAGAAGTGACTTTTCATCGAAAGCCATGAGAAGTAACTCTTGACTAAGGGTCATGAGATGTGAGTCTTCACCAAGGTTTAAGGGATGTATATCATTAAAAGGTTAAATATCTTCACCAAAAGGAATGAGATGATCTATTAATAAAACCAATCTAAATGAAGAAAAATACTACAAAACAAAAAAAATAAAGGAGTCACCAGATTCTTTGTACACTATATTCCATCCAATATCTACATATATTGTTAGGGATGAGTTGAGCCTAATGGTTAGTGTTTTATATGCATACCTTGGAAAATTGTACTTTTCTTAATTTGGTTTTTGTTCTTTCTTGCAATATCATCACACTCGGTATTTCTTTATTTTTGAAGTGGCGTCTCCAATCATCACACCTTGAAAAAGGTATGTATGTCTTCAACATCCCAATCCCAACCAATAGGGAAGATGAGATCATTGCTAAACCCCGTTAGAAAACAAGTATGATGGCTATATTTGAATGGGACAAATCTGAAAAGGTACGTGTGTGACACTTTTTTTAAACTACATGATGGGAAAAAATAAGAAATTTCTTGTCAATTATTTTTATAATTATCGGATGATTGATAGTAGGCCTTTTATGAAACAAGTGCATAAATTGAATGTATGCTTAATATCTACGAACAAACACAATATGGATGTAGATGAAAGTTAATGATTCTATCTTGAATCATTGACAAAGTTCCTTCCTTATGGAATGACTTTAAAAAGTTTGAAACATCTAAAAGATCAATCAGATTTCTCGTGAACAACTGAGGTAATAAAATGATACCAAAGCTACATATGTTCAACAAATGGTGTGAGTAATGGAGGAAGGTACATTGACCAAGTTCTCTAAGAGTAGGAAGTGGGATTTTGTTATTCCTGTAGTTTCACGTGCAGCCATAGTAAAATTGCATTTACGACTTCATTAAATGTTGGATTTGGTTGGAATTTTGTGAGCCAATTCAGGATACATAATTCTTAAATCAAAATCTTTGGTTTGATTATTGGTTGCTTGTGGTGAGAGATATTTAGTTTGTACTATCTACAATTTTTTAATACTTTCATCTTCTTGATTCTCTATTTGTATGTTTGTTGTTGTTTAAGTTGTTTAACCAATACACACTTTTATCTAAAACCATGTGATTTTCAGAATCATGGGATTTGGTTTTGTTAAAAAAGGTGAGAGATATTTTGTTCATTAAATTGTATGATTAATTGATGAACGTAATTTGTGCACTAACTTGAGTATATTTAATCTAAACCATTTGGTTCAGATATATTTTGAAAATGGTGGGTGATTATGTGATATTTTCAAAATTATTTAAAGATTGTATCCTTTCATGAGATTTTGTGTCCACTCATATGAAGTGAAAGTATGAATAGATGCGCAACAAACATGAGATGTGACTCTTCACCAAGAGTCATGACATGTGACTCTTCACCAAGGGCCTTGAATGCAGAAAATCACCAGATTCTTTGTAACCGTGTCCTTTCCTTTCTTCCCTTATGTACATAGAGAAATAAGGAAACTATCACCGCTAGTTGTTTTCTTTGGTATTCCTTAACTTTTGTGGAGTCATCACCTCCAATTTCAAGATAAATTTTGCTCATGCATGTGTGCACGCATACCATGTTGAAGCATAGGTTGATGTCAAAAGATATTATAAAAATACATATCTTTCATACACAAACAAACATATTGCTAAATCCTACAAGATCATATTGTAGTTTGATTTTTTGAACATTCGTGTCCTTTAATTATGCTAGTATCGGAAATATGTAAAACATATTAACAAATGGTAAAGATTTGGTTCATAAGCTAATAATTTGTTCAACAATGACAAAATTTTGTTATATTTAATTTCTAAGTCAATGTATCTAGTCTATTGATTCTCTTTTCAAGATCCAATACTCCTTCAATAAACTGCCTTGATTCATTTATCTCATTTCCATCTTTATAATCTTCCTCCAAAGCCTCCATCAGTGGTTCAACGGTGTCTTGGGAAGGATTTCCAAATAAAATAGTTTTCAAAGGAGAAAATTCAGGTGGAAACACCAGCATCATTGCATAGACTGCTCTTTCACCGAGTAATATTCTTTGCAAAATCACGATGATGATACAGTATTGACTGCTTCCACCATCCTACATAATGTGTGGTGACATCTCCCTCAAAAAAGTAGGAAAATAGAAATTCCTGTTAGATATGGGTATGCAATATTTTTTCCATGAAATGCCTTTGGTTCCCAAGAACGTAGCCACACAATCTAAAACTTCTTGATGCATTCTAAATTGCATAGCCACTCCTTATGTGATAGGTACTTTTGTGTAATACATTTGTGTGACAACTAGCATTGAAAATCTCATGCATATTGCAAAAAAAAAAAGAACTATTTTTATTTATCCAACATATTGAACATAGGCGTGCTAAGGAAAGTAGTCCCTAGGTGAATCCAGGGCAACTCTCGTACCCTCAATTTTCAAGGGATTTAGCTTGTGCCACCCACATAGCATAGGTTTTTCATGGTTGATCAACCTAGGCTGTGGTTGCAAATTTGAGAATCTCTCCCATAACCAAATATGAACCAAGTAGTAAAAGGGTGACCAAAGCGTTACCTCTTATCATCAGCCAAACTAACTATTGTTTTCTTCAGCAGACCTAAATCAATTTATATGTTGGCTTAAAATATTGGTTGCAAAGCTGATTATCTACATCATGGAAAACAAACTTACTCACCAAGCCATTGGGAGAGAAATCAATCTCTGCCAACCAAGTTGCAAGGAATGTTTCATGCTCCATTTCATTCCCACTATCGACGAATATCCACCCTTGCTATTGTATAAACCCCATCCTTTTTATTCCTTGTAGTTTGTTTTCCTATTGTATGTATCAATTTCTTCTCCACTTTTATCATTTCCTAGCTTTGAAATGGGGTGAAGACGGGATCATGAACTATTGGAAAATTCTCCAACACCATCACATCCTCCAAGGTGTTTTTTTTCTCACCTTAGGGTAACAAAAAGGTATTTGTCTCAGGACACCACTTCTCAACAACCCCAAAACACATGTTTTCATTTTTTACTATGAAGCACTTGGGTTGAAAACATGTGTTTTGGGTTGTTGAGAAGTTGTGTCCTTAGACAAATACCTTTTTGTGTTCCTAGGGTGAGAAAAATGTCACCTTGGACGATGTGATGGTGTTGGAGGGTTTTGCAATTGTTGGTGATCCTGTCTTTACCCCATTTCAAAGCTAGGAAATGATGAAGGTGGAGAAGAAATTGATACATAGAATAAGACAACAACAATCTCCAAGGAGTAAAAAGAGTGGGGACAACAACAATCTTCAAGGAGTAAAAAGAGTGGGGTTTATATAAACATTAGCATGGATGGATTTTTGTCAATAGTAGGAGTGAAATTGAGCATGAAACGTCCCTTGCAACTTGCTTGGCAATGATTGGCTTCTCTCCTAGTGGTTTGGTGAGAAAGTCTGTTTTCCTTATTGTTGTTCATCTTGTTGGAGAGAATCAGCTTTGTGACCAACAGTTTTATCCAAGATATAAAGTGATTTTGGTCTGTCGAAGAAAACAATAGTTTGTTTGACTGGTAACGAAGAATTGGAATTGTAGTTATCTCTTTGGTCACCCTTTTACTACTTGGTCAAAACTTGGGTGTGAGAGAGATTAACAAATTAGCAACCATAGCCTAGGCTGATTTCCAATGAAGAACCTATGCTATTTTGGTGGAACAAGCTTAATCAATTGAAAATTGACAGTGTGAGGTTTTCCCTAGACTCTACTAGGGGCAATTTTTCTTGGCACCCTTAATCATGTTCAATTTGTTGGTAAGTTTAGGTCTTTTAATCCAAAAAAGGAAACTTGGTTACCATGTGAGAGTAATTTGGATAAATGAAAGTAGTTTTGGTTGTTATATGCATGAGTATATCGATGCTTGTTAGCAACAATGTATTATAAAAAAGTACCTACCACATAGAGAGTGGCTATGCAATTTGGAATGTATCAAGAAGTTTCAGATTGTGTGATTGCATTCTCTGGCACCAAAGCTATTGCATTAAAAAATTACTGCATACCCAAAATTACTTTAAAAAATTGCAAACAATATTACTTGGCAAAAAAACAGTCTAAATCTACTCTGTCATCATGGACCTCATGTATCAAAAGCAAATGCAAATGGTAATGATGCGGATGTTGCACCTGAATTTTCTCCTTTGAAAACTGTTCAATTTGGAAATCCTTCTCAAGACACTGTTGACCCAAGAGATGGAGGCTTTGGAGGAAGACTATGGAGATGGAAATGGGAAAAATGAATCAAGGCAATATATTGAGGGGTTAATGGATCTTGAAAAAAGAATCAATAGACTGGAGACAGTGACTAAGAAATTATAAAGATAGCAAAATTTGGACACTATTGAACAAATTATTTTTATAAACCAAATCTTTAGCATTTGTTAATATGTTTTACTTATTTCTAATATACCACATAGAGAGTGGCTATGCAATTTGGAATACATCAAGAAGTTTCAGATTGCGTGATTGCATTCTCTGGCACCAAAGCTATTGCATTGAAAAATTACTGCATATCCAAAATTACTTTAAAAAATTGCAAACAATATTACTTGGCAAAAAAACAGTCTAAATCTACTCTGTCATCATGGACCTCATGTATCAAAAGCAAAATGCAAATGGTAATGATGCTGATGTTGCACCTGAATTTTCTCCTTTGAAAACTTTTCAATTTGGAAATCCTTCTCAAGACACTGTTGACCCAAGAGATGGAGGCTTTGGAGGAAGACTATGGAGATGGAAATGGGAAAAATGAATCAAGGCAATATATTGAGGGGTTAATGGATCTTCAATAAAGAATCAATAGACTGGAGACAGTGACTAAGAAATTATAAAGATAGCAAAATTTGGACACTATTGAACAAATTATTTTTATAAACCAAATATTTAGCATTTGTTAATATGTTTTACTTATTTCTTATATACCACATAGAGAGTGGCTATGCAATTTGGAATGCATCAAGAAGTTTCAGATTGCGAGATTGCATTCTCTGGCACCAATGCTATTGCATTGAAAAATTACTACATACCCAAAATTACTTTAAAAAATTGCAAACAATATTACTTGGCAAAAAAACAGTCTAAATCTACTCTGTCATCATGGACCTCATGTATCAAAAGCAAATGCAAATGGTAATGATGCTGATGTTGCACCTGAATTTTCTCCTTTGAAAACTGTTCAATTTGGAAATCCTTCTCAAGACACTATTGACCCAAGAGATGGAGGCTTTGGAGGAAGACTATGGAGATGGAAATGGGAAAAATGAATCAAGGCAATATATTGAGGGGTTAATGGATCTTGAAAAAGGAATCAATAGACTGGAGACAGTGACTAAGAAATTATAAAGATAGCAAAATTTGGACACTATTGAACAAATTATTTTTATAAACCAAATCTTTAGCATTTGTTAATATGTTTTACTTATTTCTAATATACCACATAGAGAGTGGCTATGCAATTTGGAATACATCAAGAAGTTTCAGATTGCGTGATTGCATTCTCTGGCACCAAAGCTATTGCATTGAAAAATTACTACATACCCAAAATTACTTTAAAAAATTGCAAACAATATTACTTGGAAAAAAAGCAGTCTAGATCTACTCTGTCATCATGGACCTCATGTATCAAAAGCAAATGCAAATGGTAATGATGCTGATGTTGCACCTGAATTTTCTCCTTTGAAAACTTTTCAATTTGGAAATCCTTCTCAAGACACTGTTGACCCAAGAGATGGAGGC
Organism: Glycine max; assembly: GCF_000004515.6. Classification (NCBI taxonomy): domain Eukaryota; kingdom Viridiplantae; phylum Streptophyta; class Magnoliopsida; order Fabales; family Fabaceae; genus Glycine; species Glycine max. The sequence continues at coordinate 37,300,940 of NC_038254.2, read as the reverse complement.
TTTGGAGGAAGACTATGGAGATGGAAATGGGAAAAATGAATCAAGGCAATATATTGAGGGGTTAATGGATCTTGAATAAAGAATCAATAGACTGGAGACAGTGACTAAGAAATTATAAAGATAGCAAAATTTGGACACTATTGAACAATTTATTTTTATAAACCAAATCTTTAGCATTTGTTAATATGTTTTACTTATTTCTATATACCACATAGAGAGTGGCTATGCAATTTGGAATACATCAAGAAGTTTCAGATTGAGTGATTGCATTCTCTGGCACCAAAGCTATTGCATTGAAAAATTACTGCATATCCAAAATTACTTTAAAAAATTGCAAACAATATTACTTGGCAAAAAGCAGTCTAAATCTACTATGTCATCATGGACCTCATGTATCAAAGCAAATACAAATGGTAATGATTCTGATGTTGCACCTAAATTTCATCCTTTGAAAATTGTTCAATTTGGAAATCCTTGTCAAGACACTGTTGACCCAAGAGATTGGAGACTTTGGAGGAAGACTATGGAGATGGAAATGGGAAAAATGAATCAAGGCAATATATTGAGGGGTTAATGGATCTTGAATAAAGAATCAATAGACTGGAGACAGTGACTAAGAAATTATAAAGATAGCAAAATTTGGTCACTATTGAACAAATTATTCTTATAAACCAAATCTTTAGCATTTCTTAATATGTTTTACTTATTTCTTATACTAGCAAAATTACATGTATGAATGTTCAGCCTAAAAAGAAAATATGACATGATCTTGTAATTTTTAATGCCTTGTGTACATTAATGCCTTGGTTTCACATTTGTTATTTGTTATTTTGCCTTACTACAAGAAAAAGGACCTATACCTACGGACAAAAACTGTCACTATAAATAAAAAAAATCCGTAGGTAAATGTATAATAGACTTTGTCCTACCGACGTTTCTTCTGTCAACTTTGAGGAGGCGTATAATGACGACTAATTGTCTGTCACTATAGGTTTTACGTACAATGTATATAGGTAAAAGTCATTAACTTCTACTTACATCTCCTAGCTAATGAACACCATAATAAACTTTACTAAAAGTCGCCCTCTTCTCATAGTTATCATTCAAGGTATTTACATGGCCTCGCATGCAAGCCTAATCATCACAAGCACATAAACACATTACTCCATTAATGCATCACACAGTACTCTATTTGAAAATGGATCTTTTACTCTGTGCCTGCAAGGACTATTGACCCTTCCACCTGATAGAGCATCACATCAAATAGACAAAATATATCATAAGATATAAGTCTCAAAGTTCATAAATGGAGAGAGCCACACTATCAAAATAAGCAAACTAACCATGAATGCAGAAACAAATATTGAAATAAATAATACCACTATTATGTGTAGTGGAGCTTTCCAATTTTTGTACCTAACCCTTGATTTTCTTCTTAACCAAGGTCAAAATGACCACCTAAACGAGACTTGTCAACCACTTGAGAGCCTAATTAACCGAACTTGCTTAGATTATAATTTTGCTCTTAGGAACTTACAATGTTATTTCCTCAGTGAAATTTAGTTGCAACGGGCAATCCTAGTTACATAATGGATGTTCAACTCTAACTTCTTAAGCTCTACGATTACCTTCAAAAGTGATAAGAAGATTTAAGTTTAAATTATTCTAACCCATTCATTTTGGACACTACACTTTCCGTTTAGTGAAATTTTCGTTGTATGTGTGGGCTTTTTATGAACTCCTATTCTATTGTCTCTGACCTCACATTTTCCCTGTGTACCTAATGCAGTCTCAACAGACATTAACCTTATATTACTGTTGAGACTGATTACTAATTCTCTGTTCTAAATAGATGAAAAGAATATTCTGCAAAGAGAACTGAGAGCAGCACCGGTAATTATATTTAAACTCATGTCATCTTGTTACCTTGAAGAATGCACCCCAGATTTCTTCTTCCTCAGTAGGTACTGCAGTAATCTTATTCTTTGGACTCTCATAGCATCTCAATCCTCCAACTGCTGTAGAGTAGAGACATCATGTACAATTTACAGAATAACAATGTCAATAGTGAAGGAATACTTACAATCATGGGGAACAAAAAGAAACAGAACATAGACAACACCAATGTAAAAATCCTCATATTATGAATTATCATCATCTTGAAGGGGAGGGAGGAAATGATCCAATCTGGGATCACTTGGAACAAATAGTTGCCAAAATGCTGAGGATTGTGATATGCTGGAACAAAAAGAAACTCACCTCGAGGGAAAGAAGCTAGTGACTTGCCACAAGAACCTTTAAGCAATATAATTTACTTTACTTGTGATATGCTGGAACAAACAGAACATTGAATACAAACCAACAACAGCGGGGGAAGATATAATTTACTTTACTTGTTTGGTGAAAAATATATAAAATTTGGTCAAGTGAGACAACAATATAAATACTAAGTACCAACTAATACAATATCTATGCCTTTTTATATAGTTTTGCATTAAAAAAGTAATAGAGAATAATATGTATATATACTGTGAGTATATTTTATTATTATTATTATTAAATCATAAATTATGATAAATATTAATTTTTTAATTTTAATAATAGATATTTTTAATAGGAAATAATAAATATTTTAAAAGCTATATTAAAAGGGATTTTTAATTAATTGACAACTTAAAAAGAAGTGTAGGTTAAATTTATATATGCATTGCTTTTATCCTCCTCCATGATGTAAATCAAGTTCAATGAAACAATTCAACTATTTGTAATACTATTAATTAATGAATAATATTAAAATAAAAAATAAATATTTTTATTAAAAAGTTACTTTGGGATAGATTCAGAGGAGTAGTGTAGGCTTTGCAACTTTATAATATCACACATCCACATCTATTAAAGCTGGAATGCATGGGCCAGCCCAACAATTTCAATGTTGGAATGCAAAGATGATGAAGCTTCACTTTAAACTTTTACTCGGGACCAGCATGTTATATTTTGATGCAGAAATTCACCCTTATAAAAGTATTCACTCTTGAACAAGAGAATATTAGGAACTACTCACTCTCTTTCATGATAAGCTACATGACTTCTCCTGTATCAAGTATGTCACACTAATTTATTTTTAAGTTTTTTATTTCTCCCTATTGTTTAAATTTAGTCTATCTCAATTTAAATTTGTATTTTGAATTTTAAAATTTGATACATTATATCAATTTGATAGACATACAGATTGTATGTATTTATATAAATAATTTGTCGACAATGTGGTCACAGCTAAAAAATAGTAGAGCTAAAAACTTCTAACTAAATGCATAGGTGTAACATAAATTGGAAAATCAAAATTTTGATACTTATTGGGTATAGTTCAAAATCAGCAACTGGCCCAATGTTTAATATGTTCAGAGCCTCAGCTTTTGCCAGGTCATACTGTTTATTACTTGCCAATAACTCGTTGATGCTCTCTCTTGTTTGAACAGAGGGACCACTTCTCAACAACCCCAAAACTCATGTTTTCATTTTTTACTATGAAGCACTTGGGTTGAAAACATGTGTTTTGGGTTGTTGAGAAGTTGTGTCCTTAGACAAATACCTTTTTGTGTTCCTAGGTGAGAAAAATGTCACCTTGGAGGATGTGATGGTGTTGGAGGGTTTTGCAACTGTTGGTGATCCTGTCTTTACCCCATTTCAAAGCTAGGAAATGATGAAGGTGGAGAAGAAATTGATACATAGAATAGGACAACAACAATCTCCAAGGAGTAAAAAGAGTGGGGTTTATATAAACATTAGCATGGATGGATTTTTGCCAATAGTGGGAGTGAAATTGAGCATGAAACGTCCCTTGCAACTTGCTTGGCAATGATTGGCTTCTCTCCTAGTGGCTTGGTGAGAAAGTTTGTTTTCCTTATTGTTATTCATCTTGCTGGAGAGAATCAGCTATGTGACCAACAGTGTTATCCAACATATAAAATGATTTTGGTCTATCGAAGAAAACAATAGTTTATTTGACTGGTAATGAAGAATTGGAATTGTAGTTAACTCTTTGGTCACCCTTTTACTACTTGGTCCAAACTTAGCTGTGGGCAACCATAGCCTAGGCTCATTACCAATGTAGAACCTATGCTATTTTGGTGGAACAAGCTTAATCAATTGAAAATTGACGGTGTGAGATTTTCCCTGGACTCTACTAGGGGCAATTTTCCTTGGCACCCTTAATCATGTTCAATTTGTTGGTAAGTTTAGGTCTTTTAATCCAAAAAAGGAAACTTGGATATCCTGTGAGAGTTATTTGGATAAATGAAAATAGTTTTGGTTGTTATATGCATGATTCTTGTTTGCAACAATATATTATAAAAAAGTACCTACCACATAGAGAGTGGCTATGCAATTTGGAATGCATCAGAAGTTTCAGATTGTGTGATTGCATTCTCTAGCACCAAAGCTATTGCATTGAAAAATTACTACATACCCAAAATTACTTTAAAAAATTGCAAACAATATAACTTGGCAAAAAAGCAGTCTAAAGCTACTCTGTCATCATGGACCTCATGTATCAAAAGCAAATACAAATGGTAATGATGCTGATGTTGCACCTGAATTTTCTCCTTTGAAAACTGTTCAATTTGGAAATCCTTCTCAAGACACTGTTGACCCAAGAGATGGAGGCTTTGGAGGAAGACTATGGAGATGGAAATGGGAAAAATCAATCAAGGCAATATATTGAGGGGTTAATGGATCTTGAATAGAGAATCAATAGACTGGAGACAGTGACTAAGAAATTATAAAGATAGCAAAATTTGGTCACTATTGAACAAATTATTCTTATAAACCAAATCTTTAGCATTTGTTAATGTGTTTGACTTATTTCTTATACTAGCAAAATTACATGTATGAATGTTCAGCCTAAAAAGAAAATATGACATGATCTTGTAATTTTTAATGCCTTGGGTACATTAATGCCTTGGTTTCACATTTGTTATTTGTTATTTTGCCTTACTACAAGAAAAATGACCTATACCTACAGACAAAAACTGTCACTATAAATAAAAAAATCAGTAGGTAAATGTATAATAGACTTTGTCCTACGGACGTTTCTTCTGTCAACTTTGAGGAGGCGTATAATGACGACTAATTGTCTTTCACTATAGGTTTTACCTACTATGTATAGTGTGTAGGTAAAAGTCATTAACTTCTACTTACATCTCCTAGCTAATGAACACCATAATAAACTCTACTTAAAGTCGCACTCTTCTCATAGTTATCATTAAAGGTATTTACATGGCCTCGCATGCAAGCCTTACCGTCACAAGCACATAAACACATTACTCCAGTAATGCATCACACGGTACTCTTTTTGAAAATGGATCTTTTACTCTGTGCCTGCAAGGACTGCTAACCCTTCCACCTGATAGTTCATCGCATCAAATAGACAAAATATATCATATGATATAAGTCTCAAAGTTTATAAATGGAGAAAACCACACGATCAAAATAAGCAAACTAACCATGAATGCATAATCAAATATTGAAATAAATAATACCACTATTATGTGTAGTGGAGCTTTCCAATTTTTGTACCTAACACTCGTTTTTCTTGTTAACCAAGGCCAAAAAGACCACCTAAACGAGACTTGCCAACCACTTGAGAGCTTAACCAAACTTGCTTAGATTATAATTTTTCTCTTAGGAACTTACAATGTTATTACCTCGGTGAAATTTACTTGCAACTGGCAATCCTAGTTACGTAATGGATATTCAACTCTAACTTCTTAAGCTCTTAGATTACCTTCAAAAGTGATATGAAGATTTAAGTTTACATTAGTCTAACCCATTCATTTTGAACACTACACTTTCTGTTTAGTGAAATTTAGTTGTATGTGTTGGCTTTTTATGAACTCCTATTCTATTGTCTCTGACCTCACATTTTCCCTGTGTATCTAATGTAGTCTCAACTGACATTAACCTTATATTACTGTTGGGTCTGATCACTGATTCTCTGTTCTAAACAGATGAAAAGAATATTCTGCAAAGAGAACTGAGAGCAGCACCGTTAATTATATTTAAAATCATGTCATCTCGTTACCCTGAAGAATGTTCGTCGGATTTGCTCTTCCTCGGCAAGTACTACATTAATCTTATTCTTTAGATTCTCATAGCATCCTTAATCCTCTAACTGTTGTAGAGTAGAAACTTCCTATACAATTTACAGAATAACAAATGTCAAATAGTGAGGGAATACATAGAATCATGGGGAACAAAAAGAAAATAGAACATAGACAACGTCAATGTAAAAATCCTCATATAATGAATTATCATCATCTTGAAGGGGAGGGAGGAAATGATCCAATCTAGGATCACTTGGAACAAATAGTTGCCAAAATGCTGAGGATTGTGATATGCTGGAACAAAAAGAAACACACCTTGAGGGAAAGAAGGCAAGTGACTTGCCACAAAAACCTTTAAGCAATATAATTTACTTTACTTGTGATATGCTGGAACAAACAAAACATTGAATACAAACCAACAACAGCGGGGGAAGATATAATTTACTTTACTTGTTTGGTGAAAAATATATAAAATTTGGTCAAGTGAGACAACAATATAAATACTAAGTACCAACTAATACAATATCTATGCCTTTTTATATAGCTTTGCATTAAAAAAGTAGTAGAGAATAATATGTATATATACTGTGAGTATATTTTATTATTATTATTAAATCATAAATTATGATAAATATTAACTTTTTAATTTTAATAATAGATATTTTTAATAGGAAATAATAAATATTTTAAAAGCTATATTAAAAGGGATTTTTAATTAATTGACAACTTAAAAAGAAGTGTAGGTTAAATTTATATATGCATTGCTTTTATCCTCCTCCATGATGTAAATCAAGTTCAATGAAAAAATGCAACTATTTGTAATACTATTAATTAACAAATAATATTAAAATAAAAAATTAATATTTTTATTAAAAAGTTACTTTGGGATAGATTTAGAGGGCTAGTGTAGGCTTTCCAACTTTATAATATCACACATGTACATCTATTAAAGTTGGAATACATGGGCCAGCCCAACAATTTCAATGTTGGAATGCAAAGATGATGAAGCTTCACTTTAAAATGTTACTCGGGACCAACATGTTATATTGTGATGCATAAATTCACCCTTATAAAAGTATTCACTCTTGAACAAGGGAATATTAGGAACTACTCACTCTTTTTCATGATAAGCTACATAACTTCTCCTATATCAAGTATGTCACACTAATTTATTTTTAAGTTTTTTATTTCTCTCTATTGTTTAAATTTAGTCTATCTCAATTTAAATTTGAATTTTGAATTTTAATATTTGATACATTATATCAATTTGATAGACATACAGATCGTATGTATTTATTAAAATAATTTGTTGACAATATGGTCACAGCTAAAAAATTACAGAGCTACAAACTTCTAACTAAATGCTTAGGTGTAACATAAATTGGAAAATCAAAATTTTGATACTTACTAGGTATAGTTTAAAATCAGCAGCTGGCCCAATGTTTAATATATTAAGAACCTCAGCTTTTGTCAGGCCATGCTGTTTAAGAATTGTCAAGAACTTATTGATGCTCTTTCTTATTTGAACAGACACTATTACAATAATGGTCTTTTAAGTCGGTTATTTAAGATCTTTTATGACGGTTTTAAACTGTCTTAGATGCCAGTGTCATAATATCACAATGTATTTACATTGACGGTTTTTGAATCGTCGTAGAAAGTAACATTTTCTAAGACGATTATCCAACAACCGCCTTAGAATCTAATTGATACAAAGGCGGTTCTACGTGCTAAACCGGCGTAATATAGTGTAGTCAACATGCGAATTCTAAGACGGTTATTGAATAACTGTCTTAGAGAGTTTAACATTCTAAGACGGTTTTAAAAGAATCATCGTCGTATGTCTTAGAAACTAAGACGGCTATTTTTACAACCGCCTAGTTTCTAAAACATACTACAACGGTTCTTTTAGAACCGTCTTAGTTTCTAATTTATTGCAGGATTCACAAACAGACCAAATAAATCAACGGTCTAAATTCTCCTATATAGATTTGCAAAAAATTACATAATCAAATAAAGACCAAAAGGAATACTAACTCACTTCTCATTATCTTAAATATAAATAAAAAATGAAAATTTAAAGCAAAATGTCAGCCTTGAATTAAAACTTAGAATGAGATTGTTATCAAAGATGGATGAGAGATAATATAGACAAAGGTAAAGTTTAGAAAAAATAAAATTCACAGACCCACCCAAACCAAACGTCCTTGCACAATTGATACAATAACACCATTCTCCAAACCTTAAAAAGTGGTGATCTAAAGGACATACATGCAAAGGAAACAAACTTCCATGGTAAAGCATAAGTTGCATTGATTGTTTAATTGGTATCCCATCCATTCATATATAAATCATACTGTGAATTACTTAGTACCACAATGAAATAACATATTAAGGAAAGTACTATAGCCTCCAACTCTGTTTTTGCATGAAAATATGTAGATGTTGCAATAAACATGCCTTTCAATTATGCCAACGAATTAAATTAACAAGCAAACACAAGGCACTCACTATGTGCAAGTGATGTAAATTTCCTTTAATTTTGAGTCTCAACTTCTCGATCCAGTTGCTGCTTCCAGGATGCTAGTAGAGCCTCATCCTATACCAGGAAATATATTATGAATAGCCTCATCTTATACAAGGAAATATACTATGAATACAGTATAAGGAGAGGAAAATACCCTACAAATATTCCCCTGTATATATCTGTGGCATGTGAATTGTAATTTTATTTGGGAAAAGCTTAGTCAAAGTTCTATTTTGTTTTCGGGCTTCCTTCCCCCCTGTCATGCAATCATCCAAAACTATCCTAAAAAGATTGAAGAGAGATAACATTTATTTCACTTAGATAGCTTGAAAGAAATAATATTAGGTTGAATGTAAGAAGCATATTGTAGATATACCATCCAAGAAGCTCAAATGACTACATATGAAAAAAAAAAAAGCCTCAGAACTATATATGTAATGTTTTATAATATAATTAAAATGGAATAATGTGTGCATATGCATGTATATTCTTTGGTGAAATGGAATCATATGCCCATAGACATATGTAATTGCAGCCAAAAGACTGCACCGAAAATTGGATAAAATCAGTTCTAACGGCTACAAAGAGAGAAAAGACACTTTCCATGGAGTGCATGGTGCTTGATGCTAATGCTTTTGCATCATGATCATGAGATAGAAGTGAATATGTTCCGTGTCCCTAGTAAAATTAGCTCGCAACAAGCACGCGCACTGACAACAATGTGTGACGTCATGCAGGTTATGCCCAGAGGTAAAAGCAATGTGTGATTTTTTTTTCACTTCTATTTTACAGCCTTACAAGAAGACTTAAAATAATTTTTTTTAATGAAAGAATGTTAGAAACAGAATGCAGAAAGTGTCACTATCAAATGGATATAATTTTGTTGATTAAGTGGAGCTTATGAGTTATTATAAAAATTTTGATACTTTTTTTTTTATTTTTTATGCATAAAAAGTGTAGCTAACATTTTTCACATTGTAACATTTTTTTAGTTTCAAAAAAAAAATGTTTGCACACTCTGCCATTGGGTTGGGTTATACAATCGTGTAAAAAAATGCAATCAGATAAGTAAATATTTATTGCTTATTGCATCTTCCAAAAGCCATGAATGAACACCCAATGGAGAAATTTGAGAAATTCTGCAAAGAGAAAAAACACACAGAAGAGAGAGATAGAAAATGAAGTACCTGAACAACAAATTGCCCAGTTCCTCCTGCCGCAGCAGTAAATCTTTTTTTTGAGTGTTCCTGCGCCTCTCCTCATTAAGCTTCATGATGGTTACCTCTGCCTGCAGAAATTATAACTATATTGATTGCTTCCAACATTAAAGTTTTCTTTAAAGAAAAAATAGGTTAAAAGATGCAACTTTAGGAACTAACTCCAGGTACCATAAGGTGGGATAACATCTTCATATGCTACACCGACATGGCATAAGCAAATTACATCCTTTATTGCCAACTTATGGAACTAGAATGCAGGAAAAAAAATGCTAACGTGGCCTTTAACGTCAATGATACTGAAGAGGATAGAGTTTGACAATATTCCTCTTTTTTTGGCTCTATGAGAACTAAAACAAAATGGTATTACCGTGGCCTTATTTCTTAAAATTAGTAACATGCTCAGTTAATCAAATATTAGATACCTTGAAAACAAACATTATAATTATTTTCTCCATCAATTCCCATTTAAAATAGTTGAGTAATGACTTTCAGATATTTTGGCAGCAAAGTATAATCTAAATAACAAAGTTGAATTAGCATCTAACGTAATTATAATATTATGTTATAATTTTTATATTATAAATATTTAAACGCACTATCAGATTTAAACACACTATCCTACAAATGTAAAAACAGAGACATTCCATATCTCTATTTTTGAAAGACTAATATGTATCATGTATTTTATAAGTGAAGTAGCATGTGACCAGTAGGCGTATATATTTAATTATCTTTAATAAAAAATTTAATTTAAATTTTGAGGATAAAAAAACATAAGTGAAAGAAAAAAAAGCACATTAAAATAATCAGTTAAATTTTTCAATCAAAATTAATTAGCAACAAAATTAATCAATACTCCATATCAATTACATAATAAATAAATAAATAAATAAATAATACCATAGTGTAGGTACCGAAAATAGGAACATGTGAAAGTTGAAATTTGGTGTCTTAACGTTTAGACAATACCAAATAAACTACTTTAATTATGACTACGTTATTTAATAACTACTTATTAAATAATTTTATTGTAAAAGCTACAATTTGATTATATATATAATCAAAATTATTATATTATTCTAAACAAACTAGTTGTAAGCTTGTATAGTGTGCATAAAGATATACATAAAGGGAAAGCATACCTTTAATGCTAAATAGTTTGATGAAATGGTACCACATACATTTCCTGTAACAGCTATTAAAGTGTACTTGATACTATATGTGCCACGAATCAATAACAAAAGGCATTTCATCTCGTGATCAGCTATTATTGTAAAAGCTGGTTTCAAAATCTGTACAACAAGTTAATTAAATGTAATCAAATAAAATTAAAAAGTATTCATTTAAAAGAAGAAATGAGTATATATATATTGTTAATTAAAAAGTATCCATTTTAAATATAAAATGTTTAAAATATTTATACTAATTAATCTTTTTGGCAAAGAAGTATCCATTTTATATATACTGCGTCCCATATATGAAGTACTGAAGTAGTTAACTTCATTGAACTTGAAGGCCTCTGTTTTGTGTATAGAGATCTTAATGACAAGCTATTATCAGCCCAATGCATGAAATAATTTATAACTAGGCAGTTTATTTAATATCACCCGTGATATATAGCTGATTAATAATTTTACTGCTACCAGTGATTTCTTTACTAGAAGACTATTAAGCTTCATAGATTAATAAAGGTTTTGAATGAAAAATAAAAGGCCATAAGCTGAATTAATCTGTTCATTCGTAGAAAACAAAAAAAGGTACATCAACCTTACAATTCCACCATTTGTGTTTCTTCCCCCCTTCCAATCCTACATTGGATCTCATGACAACCTTGAGACATCTTACATGACATTCGCACCATGTTTCAGAATATAATGCTTCAGCTGTATTCAAATCTCAAAAACATAACTTGTGGATTACCTCTTTGTAAACATCAATTGGAAGAGGCAATCTAAGATATGCAATCCATTCTTTAGTAAATTTTAGCTTCATCTTTTTGGAAACTTTGGCTGCTGACAATACCTACACATGTAAAATGAAAATTAAGTAGATAGTAAAAAAAAGAAAAACTACACAAACAATTACAAGAGTTTTTAAATGAGAAGGGCCTTCAGTATATAAATTCATTAAAATGAAGATAAGAAAACTACTAGGGAATTGGAGGGCAAGAGTTCCTTAATAATGAAAAAACAAAAATGGAGAGTAATATTTAACTTAATAATTCAGTAACTTAATAAACGTAAAAAGGGGCTATGCACTAAGTGGTAATCCACAAGTACCAAGTAACTTAATAATTCAGTAACTTAATAAACTCTTTTTTAGACTTATAAATGTAAAATAACTGCACCAAGTAACTTAATAATTCAGTAAACCAACTAAACTCCATAACCAACATGAGCTATGCACTAAACATTCATGGACATAAAACCGTGTCAGTGAAACAAGGAGTAACATATTCATCCTCATAACACTTACTGCATAAATTCAGCCTTTCCAAAAATGTGGCTAATAGTAAAAAAAAAAATCAGTATATGCCATAAACCGTGATAATACTGAAGATTCCATATAATTACTAGAATAGCCATTTGAAGATCCCTAGTCAGGATACTTCGAATTCGAATTGGAAAATCTCACATTTTCCAGATCAGCTCGTGGCTTTCTCCAAAACCCTTCCATCTCACTTCTCTCTCATTCGGCCAATTAGAGAACTTGGGAGGTTCCTCCTGTTCTCTTCCTATTGTTTTACCTAGTTCATCTTTATTCCTGCCGACATCAACATCATCGTCAATTACCCCTTTCTCACCAGTATCCTCTGGTTGGTTCTGAAACACCTCGCCATGTTATCTACTTTAGCATCAACATCTAAAGCGTCACTGCGATCAACTATGCCTTTCTCCAAAGAACTTTCTGATTTACCAGAATCTCCTCCAAGTCCAACCTTCCCCTCATCCGACAAGCTACCACTCACATAACCTTTATGCTTCGCTGCAAATTAAAAGCAAATGGAGACTAAAACTAGAAACTAAAACAATGCAACAAGATCAAGAGAAGAAAAGAGGGTACCTCGAAGAACGGCACCACAGCCACCACATTGATAGACAGAGTAATCAACGAGTTCAAGAAGAAGATTTTGACACTTTGGGCAACGCACCAATCACAACTTGTTGGCTGAGTCCGACATGAAGAAACATTCGTTTGAAGGGAAAGGAGAGGGAGCGGCGGAGGCGGAGGCGAAGGAGGAAGGGAGCTTAGGGGGGAGAGGGAGGAAGAAGGAGAGGAGTGACTAGGGGAAGAAGGGGAAACGAAGGTGAAGGTGAGGAGAAGAGGCAGATTGTTGATATGCGAGGTGGAAGAGAGAAGTTGAGGTGCGGCATCAAGCTAGGGTTAGTATTATAAAAGAAAGAATAGGAAGGCGGTTCTGTTTTGAAACCCGTCGTCGTTCAAATTTTAAATGATTACAAAAATGTCATCCTATCACATTCTAAGACAGTCTTTCATAACCGCTTTAAAATATACGTCATAAAACAAATATATGATTTTAAATACAAAATGCCACCGCGATCACAATTCTAAGACGGTGTCTTATAACCGCCTTAGGATGTCGTCGTAAAAAACAAGTTTTTTAGTAG
>NC_038254.2:37167948-37287327 GCF_000004515.6 Glycine max | reverse complement strand
CAATAACTCTTGTTGGATCCGTTGAAGCTCCTTTAGCTCGTAAGAAATCAAGGACCTTAACATTTGTGAGTGCACCAGCATTGCCCTCTAAGCTGTGACAAAGCTATTAAACATCAATCATATGCCAATATAAAAGAGAAAGGTTCAATTGAAATTAGTGTATTAATTTTGAAAACAAACAAAAATGGTAGAAACATACATTTTCATCTGTAAGACACCAGAGTGAGAGAAAAGCCAGTTACAAAACAAGAGAGTGTCTCCTTTGCTTCTGCAATAAAGCCAGCCCAGTACACAAACAGACAATTACAGAATGAAATTCCCAGTTTTCACAAAATAGAACAAATCACACTGCTAATACTGCTTAAACACACATAATTGGGTTGGGGTGGAGATCAAAAGCATAAAAAATTGAGTTGGGTGTGTTTTCCCCTACAAAGAAAAATAGCAATGTCAAAAAATTAGAACAATACATTTAATTTGAGCAACCAAACAAGAATAAAATAGTGAAGACAAAAACTAGTTGTGAAGCTTCTGGCGGTTTGAATTGTGAGTCTAAAGAATCTTCTGGTTTAGCCTTGGAAAAACTGGAATCAGCAATAGGCTTTGCATTGTTAGGCTGAGTTAATCTAGCCACTGCCTTCATTCATGTGATTATCAATGTTTACTCCTGCTGTACTCACTTCCTGACCTTCTGGTTTGTGATTCTTGACATCAAGAAAAATCAAATGCTTGATTACAATCAGCATCCGTATAATTTAAGTGTGAAATAACTACTATCTTCCATTCATTTCCATAAATTATCATGAAATTCATCTCTCTCTATTCCTTTTAATACATGTTAAAATCAAAAGATAAAGACTAAACCAGCCTATAAGATTTAAAAGCTAAATTCACTAGAAATTACCCTTACCTTTCGTTAAGTTATCATGTATTAGTCATAAGAGTGAACACTTAATACAAATGATTGCAATATAAAGATATACATGAAGAGCTGGGTTATTAAAAAAAAAAGTACCTCCATTGAGCCATAAGTGAGCGGGTTTTTGTTCTGGTTTGTGAGTGGCCTCAAAAAACCTATAGAACAGTGCTCTTCCTTGAGTTTCATTGATAGTGATATAACCACCATATTGTTGAACTTCACCGGAGGCTGCGCAGGTAATCCATGCACTCTATCAGCTTCTTGCTCTGGTTGTATCTCTTGCCTAAGGTAACTAGCTACTGAAGGCTTTGCCACACTTAATTTATCATGTATTTCTTTATTTTTGAAGTGGCATCTCCAATCATCACACCTTGAAAAAGGTACGTATGCCTTCAACACCCCAATCCCAACCAATAGGGAAGATGAGATCATTGCTATAGCCCGTTAGAAAACAAGTATGATGGTTATATTTGAATGTGACACATCTTAAAAGGTATGTGTGTGACACTTTTTTTAAACTACATGATGGGAACAAATAAGAAATTTCTTGTCAGTTATTTTTATAATTATCGGATGATTGATAGTAGGCCTTTTATGAAACAAGTGCATAAATTGACTGTATGCTTAATATCTACGAACAAACACAATATGGATGTAGATGAAAGTTAATGATTCTATCTTGAATCATTGACAAAGTTCCTTCCTAATGGAATGACTTTAAAAAGTTTGAAACATCTAAAAGATCAAACCGATTTCTCTTGAACAACTGAGGTAATAAAATGATACCAAAGGTACATATGTTCAACAAATGGTTTGAGTAATGGAGGAAGGTACATTGAATAAGTTCTCTAAGAGTAGGAAGTGGGATTTTGTTATTCTTGTAGTTTCACGTGCAGCCATAGTAAAATTGCATTTACGACTTCATTAAATATTGGATTGAGTTGGAATTTTGTGAGCCAATTCAGGATACATAATTCTTAAATCTAAATCTTTGGTTTGTTTATTGGTTGCTTGTGGTGAGAGATATTTAGTTTGTACTATCTACAATTTTTTTATACTTTCATCTTCTTGATTCTCTATTTCTATGTTTGTTGTTGTTTTAGTTGTTTAACCAATACTCACTTTTATCTAAAACCATGTGATTTTTAGAATCATGGGATTTGGTTGTTTTGTTAAAAAAGGTGAGAGATATTTTGTTCATTAAGTTGTATGATTAATTGATGAACGTGATTTGTGCACTAACTTTAGTATGTTTAATCTAAAACCATTTGGCTCATATATATTTTTAAAATGGTGGGTGATTATGTGAAATTTTCAAAATTATTTAAAGATTGTATCCTTTCATGAGATTTTGTGTCCACTCATTTGAAGTGAAAGTATGAATAGATGCGCAACAAACATGAGATGTGACTCTTCACCAAGAGTCATGAGATGTGACTCTTCACCAAGGGCCTTGAATGCAGAAAATCACCAGATTCTTTGTAACTATGCCCCTTCCTTTCTTCCCTTATGCATATAGAGAAATAAGGAAACTATCATCGCTAGTTGTTTTCTTTGGTATTCCTTAACTTTTGTGGAGTCATCACCTCCAATTTCAACTAACATAATAGATAAATTTTGCTCGTGCATGTGTGCACGCATACCATGTCGAAGCATAGGTTGATGACGAAAGATATTATAAAAATACATACCTTTCATTCACAAACAAACATATTGCTAAATCCTACAAGATCATATTGTAGTTTGATTTTTGAACAATCATGTCATTTAATTATGCTAGTATCAGAAATAAGTAAAACATATTAACAAATGGTAAAGATTTGGTTTATAAGCTAATAATTTGTTCAACAATGACAAAATTTTGTTATATTTAATTTCTAAGTCAATGTATCTAGTCTATTGATTCTCTTTTCAAGATCCAATACTCCTCCAATAAACTGCCTTGATTCATTTATCTCATTTCCATCTTTATAATCTTCCTCCAAAGCATCCATCAGTGGTTCAACGATGTCTTGAGAAAGATTTCCAAATAAAATAGTTTTCAAAGGATAAAATTCAGGTGGAAACACCAACATCATTGCATAGACTGCTGTTTCACCGAGTAATATTCTTTGCAAAATCATGATGATGATCCAGTATTGACTGCTTCCACCATCCTGCATAACGTGTGGTGACATCTCCCTCAAAAAAGCCATGCAGGAAAATAGAAATTCCAGTCAGATATGGGTATGTAGTAATTTTTCCATGCAATGCCTTTGGTTCCAAAGAATGTACCCACACAATCTAAAACTTCTTGATGCATTCTAAATTGCATAGCCACTCTTTATGTGATAGGTACTTTTGTGTAATACATTTTGTAACATCCCAATTTTTTTAATCTAGATTACAATGGATTGTTATTTATAAATAAATAAAGTTTTTGAAAAATGATGAGATTTTATAAATAAATAATTAAGGAGATATAATTATTAATTAAAATAATGATTTGAGAGAAAATAAAATAGGGTATTTCATTTATTTGTTTGATAGAAAATAAAAAAGAGTTTGTTTTTATAAAATAAATAAATAAATATAGAGCAAATAATAGGCTGAGTACCCTAGGTATAAATAGTTATGTTAAGTCAGGTGCCTCTTTTTGGCCTCATTCACCGTTGGATCGTCGTGAAATTTGAGCACCACGTTTGCATCCCAATTCTGAGCAATTTTACTGTTGGGAACTTTGATATTATGTCTGAGCTTAGAGGAAAACCCTTCACATTGTAGCCTTTTATTTTCACGCAGAAACCCAAAACTGTCTCGGTTAAACTACGATCCCGGTTTCGTTAACCGTTGAATTTTCATGAAATTTGGATATGTTGTTTGAAATTCAATTGTGCACACTTGCACCATTTGGATTTTCTAGATATATATTCGTGGAGGGAGAAAAACGAATCGCATGAAGACAGTACAAGTGGAGGTTTCAATCTCTTCTCCGTCTCTCAGACGTTTGGGAATTCTATCGGAGCAGTCGGAGGAATATCTGAAGGAATCTCAGGGAACCGCTAGAGATGTTACTATCGCTAGCTGAAGACACGTGAGTCCGCTCAGAGGTAAGGGATGAGTTTATCGCAATTGTGGGTTAGAATGAACATGTGTAAGGATCCTTAGAGAACTAAATTTGGGTTTATTTTGGGATGTTTATTGAATTATAATTTTTCTTTATGATTATGAATACAATATTATTGTGTTCTATGTACCAATTGATGTCCTGATGAGAATTGATTGATAAAATTGAGTGCTCTTGATGTCTTTGTGTTAACCCATGATTTTGATTAATTGATTTTGATACAATTGTGAGGAACTATTTCAGAGGTTTTACATTCCATGTTGTGATAAAATCTTTTGTATAAATTGTTATGTTGAGGTTATGAAATGATGATTCAAACTGTGAGTATGTGATAAATTGAACATGTGACGAATGATGAAATACATGTGTATTGAGATGAGATGTGTGTATTGAGTTGTGAACTATGAACTGTGCAATCACACATTGTAAGACCCTTTAAGGGCGACGAGTATTGTGATGGAATCCACTGTGGGAACCCGACGAGTTAAAATGATTTTGAAAACAATTGAGTAGATGTGTGTATTGCATAGTTCATAGGTAAAGTGTATATGATTCATGAGGTGTGATAACATGTTAAATTGAGATTATACCATTGTGATTGGGCTTAAGTGTATGTGATAAATTGAGTATGTATATGATTGAGATATATATGTGTATTGAGTTGTGAACTATGAATTGTATAATCACACGATCATAAGTCCCTTCAAGGGCGACGAGTTAATGCTACGTCCCTTTTAGGGCGAAGAGTTGATGTTAAGTCCCTTTTAGGGCGACGAGTTGATGCTAAGTCCCTTTTTGGGCGACGAGTTAATGTTAAGTCCTTTAAGGGCGACGAGTTAATGATAAGACCTTAAAGGGCGACGAGTTAAAATTATTTTGAGAACAATTGAGGAGTCGTGTGTTTTGTACAGTTCATAGATAGAGTCTGTGTGCTAAAATGTTTTCTGGGTTGGACCTGAATCAGGAGGGAGAGGCCTTGACGGACTCTTAGGAGTGTAGGCCTTGGGGGTCACACGGTTTGAGTGCTCCTTTAAGCCCATGTTGATCCCATATGGTTGGAGCATTCTCGCAAAACACTGTGACCCTGACTGGTCTCCCTATGATATTACCTAGTGAGAGTGACTTGACTTACTATTGTGTGGTTTGTCTGGTCATGTACTCCTAAGCGCCCGACGAGGTTTTTTTATTGACATGGTACCACATTGCATATAGGCTTGAGTCTTAGCATAACTATTGCATACGCATGCTAATTGTTTATTATGAAATTGATGTGTTATTATGTCTTGATCGGAGTGTGTGATTCCTGTGTATTGTGATTGATGATTGAAAAGTGTGATTGATGAATGACTAAGTGATGAAATAGTGTGAGATATGCTAAGTAAATTGTATTTGGCTACTATATGTTGTGTTGTTTCTCTCTAGTAGTTAGAAATGTGATAACTCACTCCCAGTTTGTTGTTTGTGTTTGGATCGTGTGATGATCTTGAACTTTGTGTTCGGGGGAGCAGATGAATAGGTGGATGACTATGAAGAACCTCATGCTAGAGGACACAGGAACACCACGCTCTGATAGGATGTGACATTAGGATATAGGTTCTATATTAATTGTATGAAACTTAGATGGCCTTCTTTGAGCCGAGATGACTTTATTATTTATTTGGACAAGTTTGAATATGATGTAGAAGAAAGTGAATGTGAGCCTTTTACCCATTTGAAAGGCTTGTATTTAAAAAATTTTTAAAAATAATTTTAATTAATATTTGAATTTTTATTCCTTTATTAATATATATGTGAGGGGTAGAGGTTGTCACATTTAGTGGTATCAGAGCAGGTCAAACCTTTCGGCCAGTGTGTTATGTGCTTATCATATTTTGGTGTGCACTCTGTATGGTTACTTATGACTAGTTTTGATGAACATGCTTGAATTATTAATTTATTCTCCTTTGCATGATCGAATGAGACTTAAAAAAAATAGTTCTATGTGCCTTGCATCCTTAATGTTTGCTATACCATAATTCCACTGTTGAGTCATGAGTTATGAGACTGGCCATCTCTATAATTTGTGAAGTGCGGTTCGACATTATGGCAAGCCGTTAGGTGATGCAAGAAGTCTTGATACTGATGGATAATTCTTTAATGAGCCTTTATCTTCTTACGTGTATGTTGTTAATAAACTTATTTCTATCTTGATGTGTGGATTAGTGTTGTGAAAACCTTTTGAACCATATATATGTCTTGGATGAGTATGTCTTTCTTGATGTGTAAACGCATGACTACTTAACTCACTTTATTTTGTGTGTAGTCGTGAATGCGGTAGTTGAAGTTTGTGATTCTTTAATACATCCTTATTAACTATTAAATTCATACTTCTTATATGTACGTTGTATACTTATTATAAGAACCTTATAATTCTAGGTATGTTAGTAGTATGGTGTTTTGCCTTAATTGCATAGATAGTATGGTTGTTCGTGATTTCTTGTTCTTAGCAATGTTGATACTCTATAGTTCGAGGACTCGTATCGAGATATATTTCATATAGAATACTCTTTTGACCATACCTTCTGATTCTAGAGTAAACTATTCTTTGTGTTGCGTACTTAAGTCGAGTAATTCGATTTCACTTGCAAGCTTGAGTATAATTCATTGTTTTGTTATGAGCCTACATCAAATAATTGGATTATTGATGTTTCTGTCACAATCAAGTGATAGTTGATGTCTCCATATGTGCGTACACTGTGATTATGTTTTCGTTTCTAGAATTCATTTGGAGTATCTACTGTTGATTCTAGATGAGTGATCCTTCTTGATTTAAAATTATTGTCTCCTAATCAATCAAGTGTTCATCTTATTATTGGCTGCTCATCTTCCAATCATGTCTAGTTAAACTGCTTGATAATCTTTCTTGTTGTTACTTCTAATACGAATAAAGAGATACTTCGCCTTTGACAATCACGTTAAGATGTTTTGAGAGGAAATACTTGAGTAGACATGATCATTGTTACCTATAGACGAAAGTCAAACTTAGTAAGACGTGTACCTGTGTTCCTTGAGGATATGCTTAGTTACCACCTAAGTGCAGGATTGAGAATCTTATAAGTGTAGTACCCATAGAAACTTGTAATCGTAGTTCGTGGGAAATATCTAGTGTAGAGTTGTTGGAGAACATAGTGTAGTTGGAAAAGTTATGAAGTATAGTTAAGAGGTTTAATGTGGAACCTTAAGAAGAGAGTAAGGTAGTTAGTATGACATTAATTGTTAAGCATAGAAGGATTCAAGAGTGAGTGTTCTTGCGTAAGGAAGGCGACCTAAAAGATTATTGATGATAGTTGTATGATTAGCAAGATAAATATTAGTTCTTTTTACCTTAATATGGAAAAAGTTTGTGGATGCTTGAAGAAATATCTTAGTACCTATTGTGACCTCTATGTGTACCTGATCATGTCATAATATGATTGATGTCCATGTGTGTTCGTGGAATGCGTGACAGGATCTCTCACCCTGAGTTAGCTCTTGTTGTGGTTTTGATGATTAGTGTTTAGTATGTTTTTTCAGTTAAGTTGAATTATGATGTGCATTATAAGGTTGTTATAGACCCTTGGGCATCATGTTCCAAGCTAAGAGTTTTGTTGTGCATTTTAGTTAGATGAAGATGACCCTTAGAGTATGCTACATCTAGGTGAAAGATAACTACAAATTCTTCTTGTGCAGAAGTTGTTTTGAGATGAGAGGAAACCGAAGATTAAGATGAAATGCTCTTAACTAGTAGTCGAACCAAAAGGTTATTTTAGGACTCATTGGATTAACCTTAATGCTTGCTGGAGATGACTCAAGTAAGTTTAAGTTTTTGAGTGAGATCCTTATAAGGAGTAAGCCATAAGTTCATAGAGAAGCCGACCACTGTAAATTGTTGAGTGCTATCTTAGCCATGTAGGTCCTTATTGGAGTAGTAAAATATTTGAAATAATTTTTAAGTTTAGAGGAGTACTTGTAGGAGGACAAATAGTGATCAATGTTTCTTGACAACTTAAGACTTATGAAAAGATTTATCCTATATGTGAGTTAGAATAGGTAACCATGGGGTTCACCATAATATTTTGGGAGACATTACCATTAGTTTGATACATTGAGAGGATCTTTGGAGTTGAATCCGAGATAAAAGAGATGGGTAAAATTCTCAAGAATCTTGTTGTGAGTTTAGTTTTAAACATTAGAACTAGCTTAGTAGTTAGAGCTTGAATAGGAAACCGATGATATGACTAGTGTCCTAGTTATAGAGTTAGATATTGTAAACAACAATCGAAACCTCAAGTTCAAGTACAAAGTTATAGGGTGACATGGGTATATATGTGTGAAGATTACCTTAAGGTGAACAAACTTACAGAAGTAGGGAGTAATCTGTATTGCTTATCTAATTAGCACCCAGTTAGTATCAGGTAGGCAACCTTAGAGTTGAATCGTTACAATTCTTGGACCTAAGTGAGAGTTATGAGTCAAGTATACCTAAGTAAGGAAGATTGTGCTTAGGGAAGAGGGATAGATTCGAGGGTAGTTAAAAGAGTCGAAACTCATTATTTTTTTTGAAACGTCCGATGTTCGAAAAAGAGTCGACCATGTGATCAGTCATGTCTTCTTGTGTTTGTTTGTTCATTTCAAATTGTCATTAGCGTCTCCTATGATATTATTATACTCCAAATAGTATGTCATTCACATTCTATTATGGTTGAGATGTTACTCTTGCGACACAACTTTACTCATGAAAAACTATCATTGAGGGAACGAGGATCACCAGATTTATCGTCAAGTGTAGAAAACTCTTATGATCGAAGTCACCGATAAATGTTTCAACAAAGCAGACAACTTGATATTGAAAACTATATGTGTAATATCTTTTCTCGATATTTCGGCAAAGTTTCGGGGACGAAACTTCTTTTAAGAGGGGTGGAATTGTAACATCCCAATTTTTTTAATCTAGATTAAAAAGGATTGTTATTTATAAATAAATAACGTTTTAGAAAAATGATGAGATTTTAAAAATAAATAAATAAGCAGATATAATTATTAATTAAAATAATGATTTGAGAGAAAATAAAATAGGGTATTTCATTTATTTGTTTGATAGAAAATAAAAAAGAGTTTGTTTTTATAAAATAAATAAATAAATAAATATAGAGCAAATAATAGGCTGAGTACCCTAGGTATAAATAGTTATGTTAAGTCAGGTGGCTCTTTTTGGCCTCATTTTTGTTTTTCCCTTTCTCCTCTCAAAACCCTTTCTTTTTCCTGCAGTCCACCAAACCTGTCTTAGAAAAACGACGATCTTGGGCTCATTCACCGTTGGATCGTCGTGAAATTTGAGCACCATGTTCGCAACCCAATTCTGAGCATTTTCACCGTTGGGTATTTCAATATTACATCTGAGCTTAGAGTAAAACCCTTCGCATTGTAGCCTTTTATTTTCCCGCAGAAACCCAAAACTGTCTCAATAAAACTATGATTCCGGTTTCGTTTACCATTGGATTTTCATGAAATTTGGATATGCTGTTCGAAATTTAATTGTGCACACTTGCACCATTGGTATATTCGAGATATATATTCTTAGAGGGAGAAAAAGGAATCGCATGAAGACAGTACAAGTGGAGGTTTCAATCTCTTCTCCGTCTCTCAGACGTTTGGGAATTCTATCGGAGAAGTCGGAGGAATATCTGAAGGAATCTCAGGGAACCGCTAGAGATGTTACTATCGCTAGCTGAAGACACGTGAGTCCGCTCAGAGGTAAGGGATGAGTTTATCGCAATTGTGGGTTAGAATGAACTTGTGTAGGGATCCTTAGAGAACTAAATTTGGGTTTATTTTGGGATGTTTATTGAATTATAATTTTTCTTTATGATTATGAATACAATATTATTGTGTTCTATGTACCAATTGATGTCCTGATGAGAATTGATTGATAAACTTAAGTGCTCTTGATGTCTTTGTATTAACCCATGATTTTGATTAATTGATTTTGATACAATTGTGAGGAACTATTTCAGAGGTTTTACATTCCATGTTGTGATAAAATCTTTTGTATAAATTGTTATGTTGAGGTTATGAAATGATGATTCAAACTGTGAGTATGTGATAAATTGAACATGTGACGAATGATGAAATACATGTGTATTGAGATGAGATGTGTGTATTGAGTTGTGAACTATGAACTGTGCAATCACACAATTGTAAGACCCTTTAAGGGCGACAAGCATTGTGATGGGATCCACTGTGGGAACCCGACGAGTTAAAATGATTTTGAAAACAATTGAGTAGATGTATGTATTGCATAGTTCATAGGTAAAGTGTATATGATTCATGAAGTGTGATAACATGTTAAATTGAGATTATACCATTGTGATTGGGATTCAGTGTATATGATAAATTGAGTATGTATATGATTGAGATATATATGTGTACGGAGTTGTGAACTATGAATTGTATAATCACACGATCATAAGTCCCTTCAAGGGCGACGAGTTAATGCTACGTCCCTTTTAGGGCGACGAGTTGATGTTAAGTCCCTTTTAGGGCGACGAGTTGATGCTAAGTCCCTTTTTGGCCGACGAGTTAATGTTAAGTCCCTTTAAGGGCGACGAGTTAATGATAAGACCCTTAAAGGGCGACGAGTTAAAATTATTTTGAGAACAATTGAGGAGTCGTGTGTTTTGTACAGTTCATAGATAGAGTCTGTGTACTAAAATGTTTTCTGGGTTGGACCTGAATCAGGAGGGAGAGGCCTTGACGGACTCTTCGGAGTGTAGGCCTTGGGGGTCACATGGTTTGCGTGCTCCTTTAAGCCTATGTTGATCCCATATGGTTGGAGCATTCTCGCAAAACACTGTGACCCTGACTAGTCTCCCTATGATATTACCTAGTGAGAGTCACTTGACTTACTATTGTGTGGTTTGTCTTGTCATGTACTCCTAGGTGCCCGACGAGGTTTTTCACTAACATGGTACCACATTGCATATAGGCTTGAGTCTTAGCATAACTGTTGCATACGCATGCTAATTGTTTATTATGAAATTGATGTGTTATTATGTCTTGATCGGAGTGTGTGATTCCTGTGTATTGTGATTGATGATTGAAAAGTGTGATTGATGAATGACAAAGTGATGAAATAGTGTGAGATATGCTAAGTAAATTGTATTTGACTACTATATGTTGTGTTGTTTCTCTCTAGTAGTTAGAAATGCGATAACTCACTCCCAGTTTGTTGTTTGTGTTTGGATCCTGTGATGATCTTGAACTTTGTGTTCGGGGGAGCAGATGAATAGGTGGATGACTATGAAGAACCTCATGCTAGAGGACACGGGAACACCACGCTCTGATAAGATGTTACATTAGGATATGGGTTCTATATTAATTGTATGAAACTTAGATGGTCTTCTTTGAGCCGATATGACTTTATTATTTATTTGGACAAGTTTGAATATGATGTAGAAGAAAGTGAATGTGAGCCTTTTACCCATTTGAAAGGCTTGTATTTAAAAATATTTTAAAAATACTTTTAATTAATATTTGAATTTTTATTCCTTTATTAAAATATATGTGCGGGGTAGAGGGTGTCACACATTTGTGTGACAACTAGCATTGAAACTCTCATGCATATAGCAAAAAAAAAAAATTTATTTATCGAACGTATTGAACATAAGGGTGCTAAGGAAAGTAGTCCCTAGCTGAATCCAGGGCAAATCTCCTATCCTCAATTTTCAAGGGATGAAGCTTGTGCCACCCACATAGCATAGGTTTTTCATGGTTGATCAAGCTAGGCTGTGGTTGCAAATTTGAGAATCTCTCCAATAACAAAATATGAACCAAGTAGTAAAAGGGTGACCAAAGAGTTACCTCTTATCATCAGCCAAACTAACTATTGTTTTCTTCAAAAGACCTATATCATTTTATATGTTGGCTTAAAATATTGGTCGCAAAGCCGATTATCTACATCAAGGAAAACAAACTTGCTCACCAAGCCATTGGGAGAGAAATCAATCTCTACTAACCAAGTTGCAAGGAATGTTTCATGCTCCATTTCATTCCCATTATCGACGAATATCCACCCTTGCTAATGTATAAACCCCATCCTTTTTATTCCTTGTAGTTTGTTTTCCTATTGTATGTATCAATTTCTTCTCCACTTTTATCATTTCCTAGCTTTGAAATGGGGTGAAGACGGGATCATGAACTGTTGGAAAATTCTCCAACACCATCACATCCTCCAAGGTGTTTGTTTTCTCACCTTATGGTAACAAAAAGGTATTTCTCTCAGGACACCACTTCTCAACAACCCGAAAACACATGTTTTCATTTTTTACTATGAAGCACTTGGGTTGAAAACATGTGTTTTGGGTTGCTAAGAAGTTGAGTCCTTAGACAAATACCTTCTTGTGCTCCTAGGGTGAGAAAAATGTCACCTTGGAGGATGTGATGGTGTTGGAGGGTTTTGCAACTGTTGGTGATCCTGTCTTGACCCCATTTCAAAGCTAGGAAATGATGAAGGTGGAGAAGAAATTGATACATAGAACAGGACAACAACAATCTCCAAGGAGTAAAAAGAGTGGGGTTTATATAAACATTAGCATGGATGGATTTTTGTCAATAGTGCGAGTGAAATTGAGCATGAAACATCCCTTGCAACTTGCTTGGCAATGATTGGCTTCTCTCCTAGTGGCTTGGTGAGAAAGTTTGTTTTTCTTATTGTTGTTCATCTTGCTGGAGAGAATCAGCTTTGTGACCAACATTTTTATCCAACATATAAAATGATTTTGGTCTATCGAAGAAAACAATAGTTTGTTTGTCTGGTAAAGAAGAATTGAACCAAGTAGTAAAAGCGTGACCAAAGAGTTACCTCTTATCATCAGCCAAACTAACTATTGTTTTCTTCAAAAGACCTAAATCATTTTATATGTTGGCTTAAAATATTGGTCGCAAAGCCGATTATCTACATCAAGGAAAACAAACTTGCTCACCAAGCCATTGGGAGAGAAATCAATCTCTACTAACCAAGTTGCAAGGAATGTTTCATGCTCCATATCATTCCCATTATCGACGAATATCCACCCTTGCTAATGTATAAACCCCATCCTTTTTATTCCTTGAAGTTTGTTTTCCTATTGTATGTATCAATTTCTTCTCCACTTTTATCATTTCCTAGCTTTGAAATGGGGTGAAGACGGGATCATGAACTGTTGGAAAATTCTCCCACACCATCACATCCTCCAAGGTGTTTGTTTTCTCACCTTATGGTAACAAAAAGGTATTTCTCTCAGGACACCACTTCTCAACAACCCGAAAACACATGTTTTCATTTTTTACTATGAAGCACTTGGGTTGAAAACTTGTGTTTTGGGTTGCTAAGAAGTTGTGTCCTTAGACAAATACCTTTTTGTGCTCCTAGGGTGAGAAAAATGTCACCTTGGAGGATGTGATGGTGTTGGAGGGTTTTGCAACTGTTGGTGATCCTGTCTTGACCCCATTTCAAAGCTAGGAAATGATGAAGGTGGAGAAGAAATTGATACATAGAACAGGACAACAACAATCTCCAAGGAGTAAAAAGAGTGGGGTTTATATAAACATTAGCATGGATGGATTTTTGTCAATAGTGGGAGTGAAATTGAGCATGAAACATCCCTTGCAACTTGCTTGGCAATGATTGGCTTCTCTCCTAGTGGCTTGGTGAGAAAGTTTGTTTTTCTTATTGTTGTTCATCTTGCTGGAGAGAATCAGCTTTGTGACCAACATTTTTATCCAACATATAAAATGATTTTGGTCTATCGAAGAAAACAATAGTTTGTTTGTCTGGTAAAGAAGAATTTGAATTGTAGTTAACTCTTTGGTCACCCTTTTACTACTTGGTCCAAACTTGGGTGTGGGAGAGATTAACAAATTAGCAACCATAGCCTTGGCTGATTACCAATGAAGAACCTATGCTATTTAGGTGAAACAAGCTTAATCAATTGAAAATTGACGGTGTGAGATTTTCCCTGGACTCTACTAGGGGAAATTTTCATTGGCACCCTTAATCATGTTCAATTTGTTGGTAAGTTTAGGTCTTTTAATCCAAAAAAGGTAACTTAGTTACCATGTGAGAGTAATTTGGATAAATGAAAATAGTTTTGGTTGTTATATGCATGAGTATTTCGATGCTTGTTTGCAACAATGTATTATAAAAAAGTACCTACCACATAGAGAGTGGCTATGCAATTTGGAATGCATCAAGAAGTTTCAGATTGTGTAATTGCATTGTCTGGCACCAAAGCTATTGCATTGAAAAATTACTGCATATCGAAAATTGCTTTAAAAAATTGCAAACAATATTACTTGGCAAAAAAGCAGTCTAAAGCTACTCTGTCATCATGGACCTCATGTATCAAAAGCAAATACAAATGGTAATGATGTTGATGTTGCACCTGAATTTTCTCCTTTGAAAACTGTTCATTTTGGAAATCCTTCTCAAGACACTGTTGACCCAAGAGATGGAGGCTTTGGAGGAAGACTATTGAGATGGAAATGGGAAAAATGAATCAAGGCAATTTATTGAGGGGTTAATGGATCTTGAATAGAGAATCAATAGACTGCAGACATTGACTAACAAATTATAAAGATAGCAAAATTTGGTCACTATTGAACAAATTATTCTTATAAACCAAATCTTTAGCATTTGTTAATATGTTTTATTTATTTCTTATACTAGCAAAATTACATGTATGAATGCTCAGTCTAAAAAGAAAATATGACATGATCTTGTAATTTTTAATGTCTTAGGTACATTAATGCCTTGGTTTCATAAGATATAAGTCTCAAAGTTCATAAATGGAGAGAGCCACACGGTCAAAATAAGCAAACTAACCATGAATGCATAAACAAATGTTCAAATAAATAATACCACTATTATGTGTAGTGGAGCTTTCCAATTTTTGTACCTAACACTCGATTTTCTTGTTAACCAAGGCCAAAAAGACCACCTAAATGAGACTTGTCAACCACTTGAGAGCCTCACCGAACTTGCTTAGATTATAATTTTGCTCTTAGGAACTTACAATGTCATTGCCTCGGTGAAATCTAGTTGCAACTGGCAATCCTAGTTACGTAAGGGATATTCAACTCTAACTTCTTAAGCTCTAAGATTACCTTCAAAAGTGATATGAAGATTTAAGTTTTAATTAGTCTAACTCATTCATTCTGACCTCACATTTTCCCTTTGTACCTAATGCAGTCTCAACTGACATTAACCTTATATTACTGTTGGGACTGATCACTGATTCTCTGTTCTAAACAGATGAAAAGAATATTCTGCAAAGAGAACTGAGAGCAGCACCGGTAATTATATTTAAACTCATGTCATCTCGTTACCTTGAAGAATGCACCCCAAATTTGCTCTTCCTCGGCAGGTACTGCAGTAATCTTATTCTTTGGATTCTCATAGCATCTTAATCCTCCAACTGCTGTAGAGTAGAAACATCCTGTACAATTTACAGAATAACAATGTCAATAGTGAAGGAATACATACAATCATGGGGAACAAAAAGAAACAGAACATAGACAACGTCAATGTAAAAATCCTCATATTATGAATTATCATCATCTTGAAGGGGAGGGAGGAAATGATCCAATCTGGGATCACTTGGAACAAATACTTGCCAAAATGCTGAGGATTGTGATATGCTGGAACGAAAAGAAACTCACCTCGAGGGAAAGAAGCAAGTGACTTGCCACAAAAACCTTTAAGCAATATAATTTACTTTACTTGTGATATGCTGGAACAAACAGAACATTGAATACAAACCAACAATAGCAGTGGAAGATATAATTTACTTTACTTGTTTGGTGAACAATATATAAAATTTGGTCAAGTGAGACAGCAATATAAATACTAAGTACCAACTAATACAATATCTATGCCTTTTTATATAGCTTTGCATTAAAAAAAAGTAATAGAAAATAATATGTATATATACTGGGAGTATATTTTATTATTATTATTAAATGATAAATTATGATAAATATTAATTTTTTAATTTTAATAATAAATATTTTTAATAGGAAATAATAAATATTTTAAAAGCTATATAAAAAGGGATTTTTAATTAATTGACAACTTAAAAAGAAGTGTAGGTTAAGTTTATATATGCATTGCTTTTATCCTCCTCCATGATGTAAGTCAAGTTCAATGAATCAATGCAACAATTTGTAATACTATTAATTAAGAAATAATATTAAAATAAAAAATAAATATTTTTATTAAAAAGTTACTTTGGGGTAGATTTAGAGGGGTAGTGTAGGCTTTCCAACTCTACAATATCACACATGTACATCTATTAAAGTTGGAAAATCAAAATATTGATAATTACTGGGTATAGTTCAAAATCAGCAGCTGGCCCAATGTTTGATATGTTCAGAACCTCAGCTTTTGCCAGGTCGTACTATTTAACACTTGTCAAGAACTCATTGATGCTCTCTCTTGTTTGAACAGAGGCAGCAGTGTCAACCAAATAATCATAAACCTGCTAGATATACAGAACATTCATCTACCAATAAAACTTACAAATATTCCCATTTATTAGAAAAATCAAATCTAACCTTGTATTCAGACTGCGCTACTTTGTCAATAACTTGTTGGATCCTTTGAAGCTCCTTTAGCTCGTAAGAAATCAAGGACCTCAAAATTTGTGAGTGCACCAGCATTGCCCTCTAAGCTGTGACAAAGCTATTAAACATCAATCATATCCCAATATAAAAGAGAAAGTTCAATTGAAATTAGTGTATTAATTTTGAAAACAAACAAAACTGGTAGAAACATACATTTTCATCTTTAAGACACCAGAGTGAGAGAAAAGGAAATTACAAAACAAGAGAGTGTCTACTTTGCTTCTGCAATAAAGCCAGCCCAGTACACAAACAGACAATCACAGAATGAAATTCCCAGTTTTCACAAAATATAACAAATGACACTGTTAATACAACTTAAACACACATAATTGGGTTGGGGTGGACATCAAAAGCAAAAAAAAATTGAGTTGGGTGTGTTTTCCCCTACAAAGAAAAATAGCAATGTTAAAAAATTAGAACAATACATTTAATTTGAGCAACCAAACAAGAATAAAATAGTGAAGACAGAAACAAGTTGTGAAGCTTCTGGCGGTTTGAATTGTGGGTCCAAAGAATCTTCAGGTTTAGCCTTGGAAAAACTGGAATCAGCAATAGGCTTTGCATTGTTAGGCTGAGGTAATCCAGCCACTGCCTTCATTCATGTGATTATCAATGTTTACTCCTGCTGCACTCACTTCCTGACCTTCTGGTTTGTGATTCTTGACATCAAGAAAAATTAAATGCTTGATTACAATCAGCATCCCTATAATTTAAGTGTGAAATAACTACTATCTTCCATTCATTTCCATAATTTATCATGAAATTCATCTCTCTCTATTCCTTTTAACACATGTTAAAATCAAAAGATAAAGACTAAACCAGCCTATAAGATTTAAAAGCTAAATTCACTAGAAATTACCCTTACCTTTCATTAAGTTATCATGTATTAGTCATGAGAGTGAACACTAAATAAAAACGATTGCAATATAAGTATATACATGAAGAACTGGGTTATTAAAAAAAGTACCTCCATTGAGCCATAAGAGAACGAGTTTTTGTTCTGGTTTGTGAGTGGCCTCGAAAAACCAATAGAACAGTGTTGTTCCTTGAGTTTCATTGGCAGTGATATAACCACCATATTGTTGAACTTCACCGAAGGCTGCGCAGGTAATCCATGCACTCTATCAGCTTCTTGCTCTGCCAATATCTCCTGGCTAAGGTAACTAGCTACTGAAGGCTTTGCCACACCTAACGCTTCTATGGTCATACAAACAAAAAGCAGAAGATGAAGATTGAGAAAAACTGAACACAAAGCCATAACTGATGTATATCTCCGGTGTAGGTGTGTTTGTTTAGGTGTGCAATATATATCCATGCATTGGATATGCTAACGGCCAAACCAAATACGCCAAATACAGTGATTCAAAAAGCATTCAAATGCCTAAGCTGCACCGCATTTCAGTAAGTTGCAAATGTGATCATTACAATGCAGCCGCATTAATATAGAGGTGCATGCTAAAAGAATCAAAATCAAAATCTGGTATATTTGCTCAGAAATATTTCTAGCCTTGTAGGAGAATTTGTAGAAGATAGGAATGAGAAAACCCTAAGGTTTATACTGTAATTAATAACACAAGAGTCTCAAGATAGAGAATGAAGCTTCATTGTAAGAACTATGGAAAGTACCTGTAGCGGATGACGAGAGTGATGAGCAAAATGACGGCAACAGCGACGAAGTCTATTTCGTTGAAGCCTTTGGGAAGAGATGGCACCGTGAGGCGCCATTTGGTGGAGGAGATTCCGATTGTGGGGTCTAGGTACGTCGTCAAGCCTCTGGCGACGGTGTCATTGGAAAGCACGGACCAAAGGTGACGCGGAGGTAGCTGAAGGCGTCGTCGGTGTCGGGCATGTCGACGACAAACTCAGTGTATCAGAAGGCGAAGAGGAGGGTGCAGAAGCCGACAATGGCAATTAAAATAAGAGTAAACACCAAATTCAAATTAAATACTAATAGTATCTTAAAATTTCATTAATTTATCTACACTATCCATCCATTTGTAAGTAAAAATCTTTTATTTATCCATTTGCGTAATACATTTGTGTGACAACTAGCATTGAAACTCTCATGCATATAGCAAAACAAAAAAACTATTTTTATTTATCCAACATATTGAACATAAGGGTGCTAAGGAAAGTAGTCCCTAGCTGAATCCAGGGCAAATCTCCTACCCTCAATTTTCATGGGATTAAGCTTGTGCCACCCACATAGCATAGGTTTTTCATGGTTGTGCCACCCACATAGCATAGGTTTTTCATGGGTCCTACCCTCAATTTTCATGGTTACAAATTTGAGAATCTCTTCCATAACCAAATATGAACCAAGTAGTAAAAAGGTGACCAAAGAGTTACCTTTTATCATCAACCAAACTAACTATTGTTTTCTTCAACAGACCTAAATCATTTTATATGTTGGCTTAAAATATTGGTCGCAAAGCTGATTATCTACATCAAGGAAAACAAACTTGCTCACCAAGCCATTGGGAGAGAAATCAATCTCTGCCAACCAAGTTGCAAGGAATGTTTCATGCTCCATTTCATTCCCACTATCGATGAATATCCACCCTTGCTAATGTATAAACCCCATCCTTTTTATTCCTTGTAGTTTGTTTTCCTATTGTATGTATCAATTTCTTCTCCACTTTTATCATTTCCTAGCTTTGAAATGGGGTGAAGACGGGATCATGAACTATTGGAAAATTCTCCAACACCATCACATCCTCCAAGGTGTTTGTTTTCTCACCTTATGGTAACAAAATGGTATTTCTCTCAGGACATGCACCACTTCTCAACTACCCCAAAACACATGTTTTCATTTTTACTATGAAGCACTTGGGTTGAAAACATGTGTTTTGGGTTGTTGAGAAGTTGTGACCTTAGACAAATACCTTTTTGTGCTCCTAGGGTGAGAAAAATGTCACCTTGGAGGATGTGATGGTGTTGGAGGGTTTTGCAACTGTTGGTGATCCTGTCTTGACCCCATTTCAAAGCTAGGAAATGATGAAAGTGGAGAAGAAATTGATACATAGAACAGGACAACAACAATCTCCAAGGAGTAAAAAGAGTGGGGTTTATATAAACATTAGCATGGATGGATTTTTGTCAATAGTGGGAGTGAAATTCAGCATGAAACATTCCTTGCAACTTGCTTGGCAATGATTGGCTTCTCTCCTAGTGGCTTGGTGAGAAAGTTTGTTTTCCTTATTGTTGTTCATCTTGCTGGAGAGAATCAGCTTTGTGACCAACTGTTTTATCCAACATATAAAATGATTTTGGTTTATCGAAGAAAACAATAGTTTATTTGATTGGTAATGAAGAATTGGAATTGTAGTTAACTCTTTGGTCACCCTTTTACTACTTGGTCTAAACTTGGGTGTGGGAGAGATTAACAAATTAGCAACCATAGCCTAGGTTGATTACCAATGAAGAACCTACGCTATTTAGGTGGAACAACCTTAATCAATTGAAAATTGACGGTGTGAGATTTTCCCTGGACTCTACTAGGGGCAATTTTCCTTGGCTCCCTTAATCATGTTCAATTTGTTGGTAAGTTTAGGTCTTTTAATCCTAAAAAGGAAACTTGGTTACCATGTGAGAGTAATTTGGATAAATGAAAATAGTTTTGGTTGTTATATGCATGAGTATTTCGATTCTAGTTTGCAACAATGTATTATAAAAAATTGCCTACCACATAGAGAGTGGCTATGCAATTTGGAATGCATCAAGAAGTTTCAGATTGCGTGATTGCATTCTCTAGCACCAAAGCTATTGCATTGAAAAATTGCTGCATACCCAAAATTACTTTAAAAAATCGCAAACAATAT
Organism: Glycine max; assembly: GCF_000004515.6. Lineage (NCBI taxonomy): Eukaryota > Viridiplantae > Streptophyta > Magnoliopsida > Fabales > Fabaceae > Glycine > Glycine max. Next base: position 37,266,803 of record NC_038254.2, on the reverse strand, counting down.
TACTTGGCAAAAAAGCAGTCTAAAGCTACTCTATCATCATGGACCTCATGTATCAAAAGCAAATACAAATGGTAATGATGCTGATGTTGCACCTGAATTTTCTCCTTTGAAAACTGTTCAATTTGGAAATCCTTCTCAAGACATTGTTGACCCAAGAGATGGAGGCTTTGGAGGAAGACTATTGAGATGGAAATTGTGACACCCTCTACCCCGACATATAAATAAATAAAATATATAAAAAAATATCGGTAACCAAATTCACACGGGTAAAAGGTTCACATTCACTTCACTATTATCAATTAAAACTTATTAAAAATATATTCAGCTCGAAACAAGACCGTCAAAATTTACAAAAATATTTTGTTAAATCAGTGAGATAAAATAAAATAGACTAACATTATGCAATTAATATAAAACTTATGTCCCACTGTCACATCCTATCAAAGCATTGTGTCCCAACGTCCTTCCGCACAAGGTTCCTTTAAGCACTTCACCTAGCCATCTGCTCCCCCGAACACAAGGTTCAAGATCATCACAAGATCCAAACACAAACAACAAACCGGGAGTGAGTTATCACATTTCTAACTACTAGAGAGAAACAAAACAACATATAGTAGCCAAATACAATTTACTTTGCATATCTCACATTATTTCATCACTTTGTCATTCAAAATTCACTTTTCATCCATCAATCACCTTACACAAGAATCACACGTTCTAATCAAGACATAATAACACCTCAATTTCATAATAAACAATTAGCAAGCGCATGAGACAATTATGCTAAGACTCAAGCCTACATGCAATGTGGTACCATGTCAGTGAAAAACCACCCTGCGGCGCTTAGGAGTACATAACAAGACACACCACACAATGGGTTTGTCAGGTCACTTTCACTAAGTAAGATCATAGGGAGACCAGTCAGGGTCACGATGTTTTGCGAGAATGCTCCAACCATATGGGATCAGCATAGGCTTAAAGAAGCACTCAAACCTGATGACCCCAAGGCCTACACTCCGAAGAGTCTATCAGGGCCTCTCCCTCCTGATTCAGGTCCAACCCCTAAAATCATTTTAGCACACAGACACTGCTAGTGAATTATACAATACCCAAACCTCACACTCGTGTCTTAAGCACGCACAACATATTGCGCTACAATTTAACACTGGTTCCTAAATAGGAACCTACACTTTCTCTTTAACACTAGTTCCTAAATAGGAAACCTACACTTTCTCTTTAACACTGCGCATTTACACTTTTCTCAAGATAACACTGGTCAGATTATTGTACAATTCATAGCTTACAACACGAATAATGTCACATCAAGAGTTAATCACACACTTATTCACAACCAAAACTCATTCACAATTTCACATCTCATAATGTCACAATCCACAATCACATGTTTTCACATATCTCACAATTCAACACATGTTCTACTTTACACTTTTACTCAATCTCAATAACAATATTATAATCTCAAGGCAACATATTATTCCATAATTCATCACATATTTCATTTATAAACACTGCTCATGAATTATACAATATCACGACCTCACACTCATGTTTCAAACATGTTTAACACGATTGCGCTACAATTTAACACTGGTTCCTAACTAGGAAACCTACATTTTCTCTTAAACACTGTGCGTCAACGCTTTTCTCAAGATAACACTGGTTGGGTTATTGTATAATTCTTAGCTCACAATATAATTATTGTCACATCAAGTGTCAAACACACACTTATTCACAATCAAATATCATGTCCACAATTTAACATCTCATAACATCACATCAATCATCTTATTTTTACATGTATCTCGCAAATTGACACATTCAACTTTGTACTACTCAATTTTCACTATAATATCATAATATCATTATAATAACTTATTACACCTTATAACTCATACACATCACACAATAATAATATTTGCATGATACAAAACATATATATGTATATGTATATAGTAAATTAAACTACATTGTTTTTTTATCAAAGGATTTCTATAATAATTAATTTAATATTACGTCAAAAGAAATTACCACTAGACATTAACCTTACAATTTTCTTTAATTTATTATTCTAGTATTACAATAATTATATAAACATAACATGTTGATCATCGTTGTAGAAAAATTAGAACAAGATAATAATTTATATAAAATAAGTCATTGAATAATATTATTTAAAATATAATTTATGTTAATAAAAAGAGCTTAATTTTTCTAAGGGGTTCACACTCAACACAAAAACATATCAATTTCATAGCAATTTCTTTATTATAGCTAGGGGCATTTTCGACCTATTATTTACTCTATTTATTTATTTATTATTTATTATTTTATAAAAACAAACTTTATTTTATTCTCTATGAAACAAATAAATAAAATACCCTTTTTATTTTCTCTCAAATTATTATTTTAATTAATAATTATATCTCCTTATTTATTTATTTATAAAATCTCATCATTATTTTTTAAATTCTATTTATTTATAAATAAAAATTCTTTTTAATCTAGTTTATGAAAAATTGGGATGTTACAGAAATGGGAAAAATGAATCATGACAATATATTGAGGGGTTAATGGATCTTGAATAGAGAATCAATAGACTGGAGACAGTGACTAAGAAATTATAAAGATAGCAAAATTTGGTCACTATTGAACAAATTATTTTTATAAACCAAATCTTTAGCATTTGTTAATATGTTTTACTTATTTCTTATACTAGCAAAATTACATGTATGAATGTTCAGCCTTAAAAGAAAATATGGCATGATCTTGTAATTTTTAATTCCCTGGGTACATTAATTCCTTGGTTTCACCTTTGTTATTTTGCCTTACTAATGGAAAAATGACCTATACCTACGGACAAAAACTGTCACTATAAATAAAAAAATCCGTAGGTAAATGTATAATAGACTTTGTCCTATGGACGTTTCTTCTGTCAACATTGAGGAGGAATATAATGATGACTAATTGTCTATCACTATAGGTTTTACCTACTATGTATAGTGTGTAGGTAAAAGTCATTAACTTCTACTTACATCTCCTAACTGTAGGTAAATGTCTTTAATATGTACCTATCATCTTCAACTGTAGGTAAATATGTTTAACATGAACACCTCTAATAAGAAAACAATTCTAGGGTGCCAATTTAAGAGCCTAACTAGAAAGGCTATGACCTGTTTGGTAACTAGGGATACACCTTGGCATTGGAATCTGCCCTTCTCAACCTTGCCTTGCTATAACATGAGTGTCCAAGTACTATTTTTCCTTAAATTATTACTAGCTGGAAGCTTACCAATCATCATATACGAACACACTTTGCATAGAATCAATATTAGAGAATCTCAAGCCAGAAGCATATCTTTTATTACATTAGAAAGCACAACTGTACAAGAGAAATAGAGAAAATCCTAGCTAATGAACACCATAGTAAACTCTACTACCAGACGCACTCTTCTCATAGTTATCATTAAAGGTATTTACATGGCCTCGCAAGCACATAAACACATTACTCCAATAATGCATCACACGGTACTCTTTTTGAAAATGGATCTTTTACTCTGTGCCTGCAAGGACTACTGACCCTTCCACCTGATAGTTCATCGCATCAAATAGACAAAATATATCATAATATATAAGTCTCAAAGTTCATAAATGGAGAGAGCCACACGGCCAAAATAAGCAAACTAACCATGAATGCAGAAACAAATATTGAAATAAATAATACCACTTTTATGTGTAGTGGAGCTTTCCAATTTTTGTACCTAACACTCGATTTTCTTGTTAACCAAGGCCAAAAAGGCCACCTAAGCGAGACTTGTCAACCACTTGAGAGCCTAACCGAACTTGCTTAGATTATAATTTTGCTCTTAGGAACTTACAATGTTATTACCTCGGTGAAATTTAGTTGCAACTGACAATCCTAGTTCAACTCTAACTTCTTAAGCTCTAAGATTACCTTCAAAAGTGATATGAAGATTTAAGTTTAAATTAGTCTAACCCATTCATTTTGGACACTACACTTTCCATTTAGTGAAATTTTCGTTGTATGTGTGGGCTTTTTATGAACTCCTATTCTATTGTCTCTGACCTCACATATTTCCTTTGTACCTAATGCAGTCTCAACTAACATTAACCTTATATTACTGTTGGGACTGATCACTGATTCTCTGTTCTAAACAGATGAAAATAATATTTTGCAAAGAGAACTGAGAGCAGCACCGGTAATTATATTTAAACTCATGTCATCTTGTTACCTTGAACAATGCACCCCAGATTTCCTCTTCCTTAGCAGGTACTGTAGTAATCTTATTCTTTGGATTCTCATAGCATCTTAATCCTCCAACTGCTGTAGAGTAGAAACATCCTGTACAATTTACAGAATAACAATGTCAATAGTGAGGGAATACTTACATTCATGGGGAACAAAAAGAAACATAACATAGACAACGTCAATCTAAAAATCCTCATATTATGAATTATTATCATCTTGAAGGGGGGAGGAAATGATCCAATTTGAGATCACCGGGAACAAATAATTGCCAAAATGTCGAGGATTGTGATATGCTGGAACAAAAAGAAACTCACCTTGAGCGAAAGAAGCAAGTGACTTGCCAAAAGAACCTTTAAGCAATATAATTTACTTTGAATACAAACAGTATAAATACTAAGTATTTACTTTGCTGGAAGAAACAGAACATTGAATACAAACCAACAATAGCGGGGGAAGATATAATTTACTTTATTTGTTTGGTGAACAATATATAAAATTTGGTCAAGTGAGACAACAATATAAATACTAAGTACCAACTAATACAATATCTATGCCTTTTTATATAGCTTTGCATTAAAAAAGTAATAGAAAATAATTTGTATATATACTGGGAGTATATTTTATTATTATTAACTATAGATATTTTTAATTTTTTAATTTTTTAATTTTAATAATAGATATTTTTAATAGGAAATAATAAATATTTTAAAAGCTATATTAAAAGGGATTTTTAATTAATTGACAACTTAAAAAGAAGTGTAGGTTAAATTTATATATGCATTGCTTTTATCCTCCTCCATGATGTAAATCAAGTTCAATGAAACAATGTAACTATTTGTAATACTATTAATTAACAAATAATATTAAAATAAAAAATAAATATTTTTATTAAAAAGTTACTTTGGGGTTGATTTAGAGGGGTAGTGTAGGCTTTCCAACTTTATAATATCACATATGTACATCTATTAAAGCTGGAATGCATGGGCCAGCCCAACCGTTTCAATGTTGGAATGCAAAGATGATGAAGCTTCACCTTAAAATTTTACTCGGGACCAACATGTTATATTTTGATGCATAAATTCACCCTTATAAAAGTATTCACTCTTGAACAAGAGAATATTAGGAACTACTCACTCTTTTTCATGATAAGCTACATAACTTCTCCTATATCAAGTATGTCACACTAATTTATTTTTAAGTTTTTTATTTCTCCCTATTGTTTAAATTTAGTCTATCTCAATTTAAATTTGAATTTTGAATTTTAAAATTTGATACATTATATCAATTTGATATACATACAGATCGTATGTATTTATTTAAATAATTTGTTGACAATGTAGTCACAGCTAAAAAATTACAGAGCTAGAAACTTCTAACTAAATGCTTAGGTGTAACATAAATTGGAAAATCAAAATTTTGATACTTACTAGGTATAGTTCAAAATCAGCAGCTGGCCCAATGTTTAATATGTTCAGAACTTCAGCTTTTGTCAGGCCATGCTGTTTAACACTTGTCAAGAACTCATTGATGCTCTCTCTTGTTTGGACAGACACTATTACAATAATGGCCTTTTAAGTCGGTTATTTAAGATCTTTTACGGCGGTTTTAAACCGTCTTAGATGCCAGTGTGGTAATATCACAATGTATTTACAACGACGGTTTTTGAACAGTCGTAGAAAGTAACATTTTCTAAGACGGTTATCCAACAACTGTCTTAGAATCTAATTAATACAAAGGCGGTTCTACATGCGAATTCTAAGACGTTTTTAAAAGAATCGTCGTAGTATGTCTTAGAAACTAAGACGGCTATTTTTACAACCGCCTTAGTTTCTAAAACATACTACAACGGTCTAAATTTATTGGAGGATTCACAAACAGACCAAATAAATCAACGGTCTAAATTCTCCTATATAGATTTGCAAAAAATTACATAATCAAATAAAGACCAGAAGGGATACTAACTCACTTCTCATTATCTTAAATATAAATTAAAAATGAAAATTTAAAGCAAAATTTCAACCTTGAATTAAAACTTAGAATGAGATTGTTATCAAAGATGGATGAGAGATAATATAGACAAAGGTAAAGTTTAGAAAAAATAAAATTCACAGAGCCACCCAAACCAAACGTCCTTGCACAATTGATACAATAACACCATCTTCCAAACCTTAAAAAGTGGTGATCTAAAGGACATACATGCAAAGCAAACAAACTTCCATAGTAAAGCATAAGTTGCATTGATTGTTTAATTGGTATCCCATCCATTCATATATAAATCATACTGTGAATTACTTAGTACCACAATGAAATAACATATTAAGGAAAGTACTATAGCCTCCAACTCTGTTTTTGCATGAAAATATGCAGATGTTGCAATAAACATGCCTTTCAATTATGCCAACAAATTAAATTAACAAGCAAACACAAGGCACTCACTATGTGCAAGTGATGTAAATTTCCTTTAATTTTGAGTCTCAACTTCTCGATCCAGTTGCTGCTTCCAGGATGCTAGTAGAGCCTCATCCTATACCAGGATATATATTAAGAATAGCCTAATCTTATACAAGGAAATATACTATGAATACAGTATAAGGAGAGGAAAATACCCTACAAATATTCCCCTATATATACCTGTGGCATGTGAATTGTAATTTTATTTGGGAAAAGCTTAGTCAAAGTTCTATTTTGTTTTCAGGCTTCCTTCCCCCTGTCATGCAATCGTCCAAAACTATCCTAAAAAGATTGAAGAGAGATAACATTTATTTCACTTAGATAGCTTGAAAGAAATAATATTAGGTTGAATGTAAGAAGCATATTGTAGATATACCATCCAAGAAGCTCAAATGACTACATATGCAAAAAAAAAAAGCCTCAGAACTATATATTTAATGTTTTATAATATAATTAAAATGGAATAATGTGTGCATATGCATATATATACTTTGGTGATATGGAATCATATGCCCATAGGCATATGTAATTGGAGCCAAAAGACTACACCAGAAATTGGATAAAATCAGTTCTAGCGGCTACAAAGAGAGAAAAGACACTTTCCATGGGGTGCATGGTGCTTGATGCTAATGCTTTTGCATCATGATCATGAGATAGAAGAGAATATGTTTCGTGTCCCTAGTAAAATCAGCTCGCAACAAGCACGCGCACTGACAACATTGTGTGATGTCATGCAGGTTATGCCCAGAGGTAAACGCAATGTGTGATTTTTTTTCCACTTCTATTTTACAGCCTTACAAGAAGACTTCAAATAATTTTTTTTTAATGAAAGAATGTTAGAAACAGAATGCAGAAAGCGTCACTATCAAATGGATATAATTTGGTTGATTAAGTGGAGCTTATGAGTTATTATAAAAATTTTGATACATTTTTTTTAATTTTTTATGCATAAAAAGTGTAGCCAACATTTTTCACATTGTAACATTTTTTTACTTTCAAAAAAAAAAAAAGAAAAATCTGTTTGCACACTATGCCATTGGGTTGGGTTATACAACCATGTAAAAAAACTCAATCAGATAAGTAAATATTTATTGCTTATTGCATCTTCCAAAAGCCATGAATGAACACCCAATGGAGAAATTTGAGAAATTCTGCAGAGAGAAAAAACACACAGCAGAGAGAGATAGAAAATGAAGTACCTGAACAACAAATTGTCTAGTTCCTCCTACCGCAGCAGTAAATCTTTTTCTTGAGTGTTCCTGCGCCTCTCCTCATTAAGCTTCGTGATGGTTACCTCGGCCTGCAGAAATTATAACTATATTGATTGATTCCAACATTAAAGTTTTCTTTAAAGAAAAAATAGGTTAAAAGATGCAACTTTAGGAACTAACTCTAGGTACCATAAGGTGGGATAACATCTTCATATGCTACACCGACATGGCATAAGCAAATTACAACCTTTATTGCCAACTTATGGAACTAGAATGCAGGAAAAAAAAATGCTAACGTGGCCTTTAACATCAATGATACTGAAGAGGATAGAGTTTGACAATATTCCTCTTTTTTTGGCTCTATGAGAACTAAAACAAAATGGTATTACCGTGGCCTTATTTCTTAAAATTAGTAACATGCTCAGTTAATCAGATATTAGATACCTTGAAAACAAACATTATAATTATTTTCTCCATCAATTCCCATTTAAAATAGTTGAGTAATGACTTTCAGATATTTTGGCAGCAAAGTATAATCTAAATAACAAAGTTGAATTAGCATCTAACGTAAATATAATATTATGTTATAATTTTATATTATAAATATTTAAACACACTATCCTACAAATGTAAAAATAGAGACATTCCATTTCTCTATATTTGAAAGACTAGTATGTATCATGTATTTTATAAGTGAAGTAGCATGTGACCAATAGGTGTATATATTTAATTATCTTTAATAAAAATTTTAATTTAAATTTTGAGGATAAAAAAACATAAGTGAAAGAAAAAAGAAACACATTAAAATAATCAGTTAAATTTTTCAATCATAATTAATTAGCAACAAAATTAATCAATACTCCATGTCAATAACATAATAAATAAATAAATAATACCATAGTGTAGGTACCGAAAATAGGAACATGTGAAAGTTGAAATTTGGTGTCTTAACATTTAGACAATACCAAATAAACTACTTTAATTTTTACTACGTTATTTAATAACTACTTATTAAATAATTTTATTGTAAAAGCTACAATTTGATTATATATATAATCAAAATTATTATATTATTCTAAACAAACTAGTTGTAAGCTTGTATAGTGTGCATAAAGATATAGATAAAGGGAAAGCATACCTTTAATGCTAAATAGTATGATGAAATGGTACCACGTACATTTCCTGTAACAACTGTTAAAGTATCCTTGATACTATGTTTTGAGTATAGAGATAATAACGACAAGCTCTTATCAGCCCAATGCATGAAATAATTTATAATTAGGCAGTTTATTTAATATCACCCGTGATATATAGCTGATTAATAATTTTACTGCTACCAGTGATTTCTTTACTAGAAGACTATTAAGCTTCATAGATTAATAAAGGTTTTGAATGAAAAATAAAAGGCCATAAGCTGAATTAATCTGTTCATTCTTAGAAAACAAAAAAAGGTACATGAACCTTACAATTCCACCATTTGTGTTTCTTCCCCCTTCCAATCCTACATTGGATCTCATGACAACCTTGAGACATCTTACATGACATTCGCACCATGTTTCAGAATATAATGCTTCAGCTGGAATAGCCATAAAATGTGATAATACCAAAGATTCCATATAATTACTAGAATAGCCATTTGAAGATCCCTCGTCAGGATACTTTGAATTCGAAGTGGAAAATCTCACATTTTCCAGATCAGCTCGTGGCTTTCTCCAAAACCCTTCCATCTCACTTCTCTCTCATTCGGCCAATTAGAGAATTTGGACCCATTCTCACAACCAATTTGAGACTTGGGAGGTTTCTCCTGTTCTCTTCCTATTGTTTTACCCAGTTCATCTTTATTCCTGCCGACATCAACATCATCGTCAATTACCCCTTTCTCACCAGTATCCTCTGGTTGGTTCTGAAACACCCCGCCATGTTATCTACTTTAGCATCAACATCTGAAGCGTTACTGCGATCAACTAAGCCTTTCTCCTAAGAACTTTCTAATTTACCAGAATCTGCTCCAAGTCCAACCTTCCCTCATCCGACAAGCTACCACTCACATAACCTTTATGCTTCGCTGCAAATTAAAAGCAAATGGAAACTAAAATTAGAAACTAAAACAATGCAACAAGATCAAGAGAAGAAAAGAGGGTACCTCGAAGAACGGCACCACAGCCACCACATTGATAGACAGAGTAATCAGCGAGTTCGAGAAGAAGATTTTGACACTTTGGGCAACGCACCAATCACAACTTGTTGGTTGAGTCCGACATGAAGAAACACTCGTTTGAAGGAAAGGAGAGGAAAGGAAAGGGAGCGGCGGAGGCGGAGGCGAAGGAGGAAAGGAGCTTGGGGGGGAGAGGGAGGAAGAAGGAAGGGAGCTTGTGAAATAACTACTATCTTTCATTCAATTCCATAAATTATCACGAAATTCATCTCTCTCTATTCCTTTTAATACATGTTAAAATCAAAAGATAAAGATTAAACCAGCCTATAAGATTTAAAAGATAAATTCACTAGAAATTACCCTTACCTTTCGTTAAGTTATCATGTATTAGTCACGAGAGTGAACCCTAAATAAAAACGATTGCAATATAAATATATACATGAAGAGTTGGGCTAGTACAAAAAAAGTACCTCCATTGAGCCATAAAAGAACGGGTTTTTGTTCTGGTTTGTGAGTGGCCTCAAAAAACCAATAGAACAGTGCTCTTCCTTGAGTTTCATTGACAGTGATATAACCACCATATTCTTGAACTTCACCGGAGGCTGCGCAGGTAATCCATGCACTCTATCAACTTCTTGCTCTGCCAGTATCTCCTGGCTAAGGTAACTAGCTACTGAAGGCTTTGCCACACCTAACGCTTCTATGGTCAAACAAACAAAAAGCAGAAGATGAAGATTGAGAAAAACTGAACACAAAGCCATAACTGATATATATCTCCGGTGTAGGTGTGTTTGTGTAGGTGTGCGATATATATCCACGCATTGAATTGGCTAACGGCAAAACCAAATATGCCAAATACAGTGATTCAAAAAGCATTCAAATGCCTAAGCTGCGTCGTATTACAGTAAGTTGCAGATGTGATCATTACAATGCAGCAACATTAATATAGAGTTGCATGCTAAAAGAATCAAAATCAAAATCTGGTATATTTGCTCAGAAAAATTTCTAGCCTTGTAGGAGAATTTGTAGAAGATAGGAATGAGAAAACCCTAAGGTTTATACTGTAATTAATAACACAAGAGTCTCAAGATAGAGAATGAAGCTTCATTGTAAGAACTGTGGAAAGCACCTGTAGCGATGACAAGAGTGATGAGCAAAATGACGGCGACAACGACGAAGTCTATTTCGTTGAAGCCTTTGGGAAGAGACAGCACTGTGAGGCGCTATTTGGCGGAGGAGATTCCGATCTCTAGCGACAATGGCATTGGAAAGCATGCACCAAAGGTGACGTGCAGGTAGTTGAAGTCGCCGCCGGCGACGGGCATGTCGACTACAAACTTGGTGTAGCAGAAGGCGGAGTGGAGGGCGCAGAAGCCGGCAATGGCAATTTAAATAAGAGTAAACACCAAATTCAAATTAAATAGTAGTAGTATCTTAAAGTTTCATTAATTTATCTACACTATTCATCCATTTGTAAGCAAAAATCTTTTTATTTTACCTACAATTTAGTTGTAGGTATAAGTTTTTATAAGGTTTTACCTACACTACATAGTTATAGGCAATTTTTTTTATATTTTTCCAATATTTACCTATACTAAAAACTGCAATTATAAGTCTTTGAATTTAACCTACATTAAACAATGGTAGGTAATAAAGTATTTTTAAAGTTTACCTACACTAATTCATGTTTGTAGGTATAAGGAAATGTGTGCAACACTTTTCTCACTAAATATTTATTACTTATATTGAAATTCGGGTGAGACACTACAGATAAGTGTTTGTTTGAGTATGTATTACATTGTTTCAAACATGGATCAGTAATTTTTAACCAAATTTAGGCCATTATTTGGAACCTATGGTTGTGTTTAGGGTCTTATCGGAAAACTGTATTATTAAAAAAGACAAATATACTTTAAGTATAACATGCTACCAAGTTGACTCATCTTCCAAAAGTAAAGAACACAGTATAAGAAGATTTTTTATTCTTCTACCAAATTAAAAAATTTATTTCTTATTATATCGCAAATTACATTTCCTTCCTTTTTTTTCCTTCCAAACGTTTACCTTAAACTCAAAAAAATTAAAGTAGGAGATTTTTCTTAATTATTATATTTATTATCCTTTAGGCAAAAAATATAAAGTGATGTCTCTTTTGTTGAATTTGTACCTATTTGGCTAAAATTTGTAGCTTTCACCTTGACATGGCAAAGGATAGAGCAATTATAGAATCCTAGGAAAAAGAGTGTGCCACATACTAGTAATTCAATGATTAACACTGAAGATCTTTTAACCATATACATATACTTTACTAATTAATTGTCTCAATTGTGATTTCTTTACTATCTGAATTTTTCTAGGTATATTTATAAGCCGATTTACTCCAATAAATATTCGGAAAAATTGAAATCCATGTTCATCGATTCATCACTTTTTTCTATAATTTAATTCCCACTATTTTAAATGTATAATTTTTTATCACATAAAAATTTAACATCAAAATGCTCATTTTGGATATGATATGGTCATGAGGAAAAGGATTTTTTTATTTTTCATAACATGGTATACATATATATTTACAAAATGTGGCCTTTTCTTTTGGAAGATGCACTATTAGAACAGTTGAGGCAAAGGTTGTTGCTAGTTCAATTAGACAGAGAAAAGTGTGCTTTCTCATGTGTTTACTGTAGCATATATAATTGTCAAGTATTTTTTGTAGCCTCAGCCTATCATATTAGAACTAGTGTGAATCTCATAAATGTTGGTTAAAATGAAACTATGTTTAAGTCTGTTTGGAAGAGCAGCTCTCCGAATAAAGTCTTGGCTTTTTCGTGGAAACTTTTACATGACCGTTTGGCAACTAAAGAAAACCATGATTATGAAGGGTCAAGACATTTATAGTAGACAAGATGAGGTTGCTACTTCACCTTCCTCTAGTGAAAGTGAAGAAGCAAAAGGGGAAGAATCTAGTGAAGAAATTGACTCCAAGAAGAAAGGGACCTTTTAATGGTCAGAAGGCTTCTAGGAGGCCAATCTTGTCACTTGGTAAATCGGATTGATGCTATTAAACTTCACTTGTATTGTTGCTCTATTTTTTTTCTTCATTCCCGTTTTTGTGTGTTTTCGCATTCCTTTATAGTTGCATACAAACTATTCAAAAAAATTTCCCCATTTCTATTTATAAGTGAATGTACATAGGAATGATATTGAATCATATTTCTGAGTTCGACCTAAGTTAATCCCATGCTGCGAAATTTCCAAGTTTTACTTGCTTTTGAACGATTCAAATGTCATTTTCAATTAATTTTTTTTATCGACATCAATCGAGACTATTTTTGATCGGATGTCAGTTGGGGCAATTTTTTGGCAAATGTCGGCTTGGACTTTTTTGGACGACATAGGCAGGTGATATTTTTTTGCTTGACATCGGTTAAAAAGTAGCACCTACTAATGTTGATGAGAAAAAGCTTGGCCTACGTCAGTTGAACAAACCCTCAGCTGCCATAAACAGAAAACAGACTTTGTCGATGTCAGCCTAAAAATAACAATGACTAACGTTGACCGAAAACCTAGCCTATTTGAACAAAAAAAATATCCATAAAATGACTTTGGCAAAAATCCTAGCTTGATGTCGACCAAAAAACCTAGCATATGTCAGCCATAAAATGGCATTGGCATCGACCAAAAATAGCCTTGACCATTGTCGACCGAAAAACATCATCAACTGATAAGTTCTATCCTATTTTATTGTGTACTTTTTTACTCTTAATGTTTTTTGTGGCCAGTCCAACCATTTGAATGATGTGAGAATAGACCGTGATTAGAAAGTCATGATTTTATATGAAATTGAAATTGGATGGTTGATGTGTTATGACCTAGTGATTTGTTTTAATATATTAATTTTATAAGAGGCTTGCTTTATATGTATCAAGATTTTATGATTTATCTTTCTATGGATATGTGGTAAGTTGTAAAATTCAGAATATTTTTCCAACAAATTGGGGACAAGAAGAAATGATGTCTCCAACTTGCCTAGAGGTCAACTCCAACTTGTTCAAACTCATTCAAGTATGGGTTGGCTCACGGTGTTAATTTTTAAACCCATGAACCAAACCCATAGACCCATTGATGTGACGTGTCTTTAAAATTACTATTGTTGTTTATATGTTTACATATTTTTTATATTTAAAATTTCAAATATTAGTGATAACACATTCACTAACTTGTTCAGATTTCAAAGTCTTTCATGAGTTACTAAGTTCCCATTCTCTCTCTCACTCTCTACACTTAGCATCAGATTAAGGTTTCCAATTCTTTCTATTTCCCTCCACACATTGACTATAGGACATCCCCTCCATAACGTATTTCGATTTCTTTGAATGTCATTGTTGACTTATTGAGATTAAGTACTTAATTGTTAAGCAATATCACCATAACATTTTCATGATGCGCCAGCTAAATGACTAGCTTCAAGGTGATTTTTCATAATTTGTATTTTGTCCTTATTTAAAACTTCAGTTTTAAAAAGTTTAAAAGAAATTTAGATGTTCAGAACCAATTCACTAAATCTAAATCAATTTGTTTGTGACCAAGTTGTTTAGGGTTGGGTTTCATAAAAAAGTAACATGAATCCAACCTACCTTCTCAAGGAGGAAGCTACAGGATTGAGCTAGCTATATAGGTACAAATTCAATAAAAGGGACAATATTTTTTTTGTGTGTGTGCGCATGTGAAGGGTAAAAAAAGTTGGCCAAATCAATGTTATCTTTTTTAGTTTTAAGTAATGGTTTCAAAGATAAAAAATTGAAGGTAAAGAAATTTTGAATTCCATCAGAATTAATTTTTTATTTGGTATAGATAAAAGATCTTCCTATACTATGTACTATTTAATTTTGGATGATGAGTCGATTTGGTAGTAGGTTTCATAAATTAGAAATTGAAGTAAAGGTTTTAAGAGTGATTTGATTTAGGCTTAGCCCACAAAATGTCAAAAACAGTCAACCAAAGTCAAAGTAAGGAGTTGTAAGTTGACCAATTTATGACAATTTTGTAAAAAGAAACAAGTTTAGTCAAAACCTTAGAAATTAGAGTTTTTGAACACCAAATTAACTAATTAATTAGTGTAGGCCTAATATAAATAATTTAAATAGACAAAGACCTAATATAATTAATGTTTCTAATTATTAATTAGTTAACTAGAATTTAATTAACCTTAATTGTCTTAATTAAAGCTAACTAATAATGGATTACTCCTCCGTCTCAAAATAAGCTAAACAGGTATTTTATTTTCAGGATCCTTGTGATGAAAGATGGTTAGTGTGTCTACATGGAAAAACAATTAACGTTAATTTAGCCTTAAAAGATTAAATTTGTACTTCTGATTTCGAGGATAGTGGGAACGAGAGGTCAACATTGTGTTAAGCATAGAGGTGGGTCTATGTCTTCGGTGGTGCATACAGGATATTAGGAAGGGAGGCGGATTCATGAAGGTGTACCATGGGTGAGTAACTTTGTGGATTTATTTTACTTTTGCATTTGTATGAACTCACTAAGGCTTGGTGCTATGGCACTTCTTCTGTCTATTGCCCATCCAATTATTAATATATTTGATCTTTTTTCTAAAAGCATTGAGGTGAGACATGGCAAGGTTCTAGGATTCAAAAAACTCATCTTTAATGGATTTAGGTGAGTTTTAACTATTAGAAATTGTAATTTAGGTTTTAAATAAAGATTGGTGATTTCACAAATCCCATGAAATTATATTTTAAAATTTCTAATAGATATGTTATCACTTAACTAACGATAGGAATCTAGAATAATTTTTTTAATATATCAGGAAACTAGACATCATCATTAATTCATTTATTGATTTTTTTTTCTACCATTAATATTTTAAGAATATAAGTAAAAAAAGTTGATTAATATTACATTAAAAAGCTAAAATGACAATTATTTTGAATTTTTTTTCTCTTACATGACAATTATAATGAAATAGGGAGGAGTAGAATATAATGAAAGATAGAAGATTAAAGTCTCTTGCAAGATGAATAATGAAACTTTAATTAATCCTAATGAAACAAATTTGGACCCAAAAACCTAATGGGCCAATGGGCTCGGCCCAAAACTCCAAGATGTAGGGTTACAATACAAGAAATGTAAACACTCTCCTTGGTCCTCATTCATGCGCAGCCACTTTTAGAGTTTTAGGAGAGATAAGAGAGCTTTTATCTCTTGCCTTGTATTCTCTCTCTAACTTCATGGTCATCCTACGTCAAGTTCTCACCTTTACAGCTCAAATCTTGTCCCTTGGACATCAAATTCAAGGAGGGAGCTCTAGCAGACAAGGGTTTTTCATCAATCCATTTTGTTCTGCATTTTCTTAAACTCTGGATGACTTCAAATCTCTGAAGGTATTGAGGGTTTCTATTTTCTTTAATGTCAATTTTGGTTTGGGAGGTTATCCTCCATGAGTATGGGCTCTTAGAGTCATTTTTATATTATTTGGTGTTGAAAGTTTGTGCACACATACCGTTTGATGAAAATAAAATTATTTTTTAAAAGTATACTCTTGGGGAATATGAATATATATAAAATACGTTATATTTCGATTAGAATTGAATTGCTATATGAACTTACAAATTGACCCTTCTGCTTAGTGTTGCATTTTAGAATTCGTGCATTATTTTCATAACTGGTATTGTAGTAGAGATGCTACTGAAATTTGGGGGATAACATTGCAAAATAGGCTTCATAAGCTTTAAAAGTTGGGGTCACTTATAATTTAAATCATTGATTTTCCGAGAAAACTAATGGAAATACGAGAGTGTGTAATGATTTTTGTTTTTTGTCTTGTATGAACATCCTTTGGTAAACTGAATATTTCTCTCTATATGATTTACTTTGGATTTTGAGTCATACCTTATCCAAAACTAGACATACATGACTTTTTATACTGGTAAAGTTTATAAAATTTTGTTATATGATAAGTTTAAGTTATGCAATAGTTTTATAAATACTCTATAGAAGAAAAAAATGTAAACTTGAGTTTTAATATAAATTTTTAATCAGATAAATATATTTATGTATAAATTTGGTTTGGGTTGGATTAGATTGAATTTTAAAATGAAATCCAAAATCTGATTTTATCCAAAACAAATGGGTTTAGTAAATTTTAATTTTTTCGACTTTTGGTTTATTTGATTTTCAGTTTTTTGTTTGATTTATTCATAAAGTTATTTGATAAAATCAGTTTATGAACATTCCTAAGAAAACCGATAAAGTAAAGACATCAAATGTACAATTAAGTCTATTAACTAGTAAAGTACGTCTTTGTTGACAAATCTACAGTGTTAAACATTCATAGATTAATATGTATGTATGTATGTATGTGTATATATATATATATATATACACGTCAAAGATTTATACTCTCTCTGCTCTCATATATAAGCAAAAATAATTACTTCCCATAGATTAAGAAAGTTAGTTGAAATCATTTAATTTTACTAATCTCAAGTAGAAAGTAAGGTTATTCTTAAAATGTCCTCCATTCAAACCTAATACCTTGAATAAAAATGACTCCATAAAAATTGAATTGCAATTAAATGAAGATTATTTTAGGAATGACATCAATAAATAGGGGTGAAATTAGTTAGATTTTCTTAATTTGAGTCCAAAAAAAAGGGGACTATTCATATAATGTGTATAATCTATGAAAGATGTCAAAATTAATGAAAGGTTGTATCCTTTCATGAAAATATGTGTCTATTCATATAAAGTGTATGTATGAATAGATGCAACTCATCATAAGAGGCATGAGAAGTGACTTTTCATGGAAAGCCATGAGAAGTGACTCTTGACTAAGGGTCATGAGATGTGAGTCTTCACCAAGGTTTAAGGGATGTATATCATTAAAAGGTTAAATATCTTCACTAAAAGGGATGAGATGATCTATTAATAAAACCAATCTAAATGAAGAAAAATACTACAAAACAAAAAAATAATAGGAGTCACCAGATTCTTTGTACACTATATTCCATCCAATATCTACATATATTGTTAGGTATGGGTATGTAGTAATTTTCCATGCAATGCCTTTGGTTTCAAAGAATGTAGCCACACAATCTAAAACTTCTTGATGCATTCTAAATTGCATAGCCACTCTTTATGTGATAGGTACTTTTGTGTAATACATTTGTGTGACAACTAGCATTGAAACTCTCATGCATATAGCAAAAAAAAAACTATTTTTATTTATCCAACATATTGAACATAAGCGTGCTAAGGAAAGTAGTCCCTAGCTGAGTCCAGGGCAAATCTCCTACACTCAATTTTCTAGGGATTTAGCCGGTGCCACCTACATAGCATAGGTTTTTCATGGTTGATCAACCTAGGGTGTGGTTGCAAATTTGAGAATCTCTCCCATAACCAAATATGAACCAAGTAGTGAAAGGGTGACCAAAGAATTACCTCTTATCATCAGCCATACTAACTATTGTTTTCTTCAATAGACCTAAATCATTTTATATGTTGGCTTAAAATATTGGTCACAAAGCCGATTATCTACATCAAGGAAAAAAACTTGCTCACCAAGCCATTGGGAGAGAAATCAATCTCTGCCAACCAAGTTGCAAGGAATGTTTCATGCTCCATTTCATTCCACTATCGACGAATATCCACCCTTGCTAATGTATAAACCCCATCCTTTTTATTCCTTGTAGTTTGTTTTCATATTGTATGAATCAATTTCTTCTCCACTTTTATCATTTCCTAACTTTGAAATGAGGTGAAGATGGGATCATGAACTATTGGACAATTCTCCGACACCATCACATCCTCCAAGGTGTTTTTTTTCTCACCTTAGGGTAACAAAAAAGTATTTGTCTCAGGACACCACTTCTCAACAACCCCAAAACACATGTTTTCATTTTTTACTATGAAGCACTTGGGTTGAAAACATGTGTTTTGGGTTGTTGAGAAGTTGTGTCCTTAGACAAATACCTTTTTGTGTTCCTAGGGTGAGAAAAATGTCACCTTGGAGGATGTGATGGTGTTGAGGGTTTTGCAACTGTTGGTGATCCTGTCTTTACCCCATTCCAAAGCTAGGAAATGATGAAGGTGGAGAAGAAATTGATACATAGAATAGGACAACAACAATCTCCAAGGAGTAAAAAGAGTGGGGTTTATATAAACATTAGCATGGATGGATTTTTGTCAATAGTGGGAGTGAAATTGAGCATGAAACATCCCTTGCAACTTGCTTGGCAATGATTGGCTTCTCTCCTAGTGGCTTGGTGAGAAAGTTTGTTTTCCTTATTGTAGTTCATCTTGCTGGAGAGAATCAACTTGTGACCAACAGTTTTATCCAACATATAAAATGATTTTGGTCTATCGAAGAAAACAATAGTTTAGTTGACTGGTAATGAAGAATTGGAATTGTAGTTAACTCTTTGGTCACCCATTTACTACTTGGTCCAAACTTGGGTGTCTTAGCAACCATAGCCTAGGCTGATTACCAATGAAGAACCTATGCTATTTAGGTGGAACAAGCTTAATCAATTGAAAATTGACGGTGTGAGATTTTCCCAGGACTCTACTAGGGGCAATTTTCCTTGGCACCCTTAATCATGTTCAATTTGTTGGTAAGTTTAGGTCTTTTAATCCAAAAAAGGAAACTCGGTTTCCATGTGAGAGTAATTTGGATAAATGAAAATAGTTTTGGTTGTTATATGCATGAGTATTTCGATGCTTGTTTGCAACAATGTATTATAAAAAAGTACCTACCACATAGAGAGTGGCTATGCAATTTGGAATGCATCAAAGCTATTACATTGAAAAATTAATGCATACCCAAAATTACTTAAAAAAATTGCACACAATATTACTTGGCAAAAAGCAGTCTAAAGCTACTCTATCATCATGGACCTCATGTATCAAAAGCAAATACAAATGGTAATGATGCTGATGTTTGCACCTGAATTTTCTCCTTTGAAAACTGTTCAATTTGGAAATCCTTCTCAAGACATTGTTGACCCAAGAGATGGAGGCTTCAGAGGAAGACTATGGAGATGGAAATGGGAAAATGAATCAAGGCAATTTATTGAGGGGTTAATGGATCTTGAATAGAGAATCAATATACTATTGAACAAATTATTCTTATAAACCAAATCTTTAGAATTTGTTAATATGTTTTACTTATTTCTTATACTAGCAAAATTACATGAATGTTCAGCCTAAAAAGAAAATATGACATGATCTTGTAATTTTTAATGCCTTGGGTACATTAATGTCTTGGTTTCACATTTGTTATTTGTTATTTTGCCTTACTACAAGAAAAATGACCTATACCTATGGACAAAAACTGTCACTATAAATAAAAAAATCTGTAGGTAAATGTATAATAGACTTTGTCCTACGGACGTTTCTTCCGTCAACTTTGAGGAGACGTATAATGACGACTAAGTGTCTGTCACTATAGGTTTTAACTACTATGTATAGTGTGTAGGTAAAAGTCATTAACTTTTACTTACATCTCCAAACTGTAGGTAAATGTCTTTAATATGTACCTATCATCTTCAACTATAGGTAAATATGTTTAACATGAACACCTCTAATAAGAAGACAATTCTAGGGTGCCAATTTGAGAGCCTAACTAGAAAGGCTACGATCTGTTTGGTAACTAGAGATGCACCTTGGCATTGGAATCTGCCCTCCTCAACCTTGCCTTGCTATAACATGAGTGCCCAAGTACTATTTTTCCTTAAATTATTACTAGCTGGAAGTTTACCAATCATGATATACAGACACACTTTGCATAGAATCAATATTAGAGAATCTCATGCCAGAAGCATATCTTTTATTACATTAGAAAGCACAACTATACACGAGAAACAGAGAAAATCCTAGCTAATGAACACCATAATAACTCTACTACCAGTCACACTCTTCTCATAGTTATCATTAAAGGTATTTACATGGCCTCGCATGTAAGCCTTACCGTCACAAGCACATAAACACATTACTCCATTGATGCATCACACGGTACTCTATTTGAAAATGGATCTTTTACTCTGTGCCTGCAAGGACTGTTGACCCTTGCACCTGATAGTTCATTGCATCAAATAGACAAAATATATCATAAGATATAAGTCTCAAAGTTCATAAATGGACAGAGCCACACGGTCAAAATAAGCAAACTAACCATTAGTGCAGAAACAAATATTCCAATAAATTATTATGTGTAGTGGAGCTTTCCAATTTTTGTACCTAACACTCGATTTTCTTGTTAACCAAGGCCAAAAAGACCACCTAAATGAGACTTTTCAACCACTTGACAACCTAACCAAACATGCTTAGATTATAATTTTGCTCTTAGGAACTTACAATGTTATTACCTCGGTGAAATTTAGTTGCAATTGGCAATCCTAGTTACGTAATGGATATTCAACTCTAACTTCTTAAGCTCTAAGATTACCTTCAAAAGTGATATGAAGATTTAAGTTTAAATTAGTCTAACCCATTCATTTTGGACACTACACTTTCCGTTTAGTGAAATTTAGCTGTACGTGTTGGCTTTTTATGAACTCCTATTCTATTGTCTCTGACCTCACATTTTCCCTTTGTACCTAAAGCAGTCTCAACTTACATTAACCTTATATTACTATTGGGACTGATCACTGATTCTCTGTTCTAAATAGATGAAAAGAATATTCCGCAAAGAGAACTGAGAGCAGCACCGATAATTATATTTAAACTCATGTCATCTCGTTGCCTTGAAGAATGCACCCCAGATATGCACTTGGAACAAATAGTTGCCAAAATGCTGAGGATTGTGATATGCTGGAACAAAAAGAAACTCACCTTGAGGGAAAGAAAGCAAGTGACTTGCCACAAAAACCTTTAAGCAATATAATTTACTTTACTTGTGATATGCTGGAACAAACAGAACATTGAATACAAACCAACAATAGCAGGGGAAGATATAATTTACTTTACTTGTTTGGTGAACAATATATAAAATTTGGTCAGGTGAGACAGCAATATAAATACTAAGTACCAACTAATACAATATCTATGCCTTTTTATATAGCTTTGCATTAAAAAGTAATAGAAAATAATATGTATATATACTAGGAGTATATTTTATTATTATTATTAAATCATAAATTATGATAAATATTAATTTTTTAATTTTAATAATAGATATTTTTAATAGGAAATAATAAATATTTAAAAGCTATATAAAAAGGGATTTTTAATGAATTGACAACTTAAAAAGAAGTGTAGGTTAAATTTATATATGCATTGATTTATCCTCCTCCATGATGTAAATGAAGTTCAATGAAACAATGCAACTATTTGTAATACTATTAATTAACAAATAATATTAAAATAAAAAATAAATATTTTTTATCAAAAAGTTACTTTGGGGTAGATTTAGAGGGGTAGGGTAGGCTTTCCAACTTTATAATATCACACATGTACATCTATTAAAGCTGGAATGCATGGGCCATCCCAACCGTTTCAATGTTGGAATGCAAAGATGATGAAGCTTCACTTTAAAATTTTACTCGGGACCAACATTTTATATTTTGATGCATAAATTCACCCTTATAAAAGTATTCACTCTTGAACAAGAGAATATTAGGAACTACTCACTCTCTTTCATGATAAGCTACATAACTTCTCCTATCTCAAGTATGTCACACTAATTTATTTTTAAGTTTTTTATTTCTCCCTATTGTTTAAATTTAGTCTATCTCAATTTAAATTTGAATTTTGAATTTTAAAATTTGATACATTATATCAATTTGATAGACATACAGATCATATGTATTTGTTTAAATAATTTGTTGACAATGTGGTCATAGCTAAAAAATTGCAGAGCGAAAAACATCTAACTAAATGCTTAGGTGTAACATAAATTGGAAAATCAAAATATGGATACTTACTAGGTATAGTTCAAAATCAGCAGCTGGCCCAATGTTCAGAGCCTCAGCTTTTGCCAGGTCATACTATTTAACACTTGTCAAGAACTCATTGATGCTCTCTCTTGTTTGAACAGAGGCAGCAATGTCAACCAAATAATCATAAACCTGCTAGATATACAGAACATTCATCTACCAATAAAACTTACAAATATTCCCATTTATTAGAAAAATCAAATCTAACCTTGTATTCAGACTGCGCTACTTTGGAAATAACTCTTGTTGGATCCTTTGAAGCTCCTTTAGCTCGTAAGAAATCAAGGACCTCAAAATTTGTGAGTGCACTAGCATTGCCCTCTAAGCTGTGACAAAGCTATTAAACATCAATCATATCCCAATATAAAAGAGAAAGGTTCAATTGAAATTAGTGTATTAATTTTGAAAACAAAGAAAAATGGTAGAAACAAACATTTTCATCTATAAGACACCAGAGTGAGAGAAAAGGCAGTTACAAAACAAGAGTGTCTCCTTTGCTTCTACAATAAAGCCAGCCCAGTACACAAACAGACAATTACAGAATGAAATTCCCAGTTTTCACAAAATATAACAAATCACACTGCTAATACAGCTTAAACACACATAATTGGGTTGGGGTGGACATCAAAAGCAAAAAAAATTGAGTTGGGTGTGTTTTCCCCTACAAAGAAAAATAGCAATGTTAAAAAATTAGAACAATACATTTAATTTGAGCAACCAAACAAGAATAAAATAGTGAAGACAAAAACTAGTTGTGAAGCTTGTGGCGGTTTGAATTGTGGGTCCAAAGAATCTTCTGGTTTAGCCTTGGAAAAACTGGAATCAACAATAGGCTTTGCATTGTTAGGCTGAGTTAATCCAGCCACTGCCTTCATTCATGTGATTATCAATGTTTACTCCTACTGCACTCACTTCCTAACCTTCTGGTTTGTGATTCTTGACATCAAGAAAAATTAAATGCTTGATTACAATCAGCATCCCTATAATTTAAGTGTGAAATAACTACTATCTTCCATTCATTTCCATAAATTATCATGAAATTCATCTCTCTCTATTCCTTTTAATACATGTTAAAATCAAAAGATAAAGACTAAACCAGCCTATAAGATTTAAAAGCTTAATTCACTAGAAATTACCCTTACCTTTCGTTAAGTTATCATGTATTAGTCATGAGAGTGAACACTAAATAAAAACGATTGCAATATAAATATATACATGAAGAGTTGGGTTATTAAAAAAAAGTACCTCCATTGAGCCATAAGAGAACGAGTTTTTGTTCTGGTTTGTGAGTGGCCTCGAAAAACCAATAGAACAGTGTTGTTCCTTGAGTTTCATTGGCAGTGATATAACCACCATATTGTTGAACTTCACCAAAGGCTGCGCAGGTAATCCATGCACTCTATCAGCTTCTTCCTCTGCCAGTATCTCCTGGCTAAGGTAACTAGCTACTGAAGGCTTTGCCACACCTAACGCTTCTATGGTCAAACAAACAAAAAGCAGAAGATGAAGATTAAGAAAAACTGAACACAAAGCCATAACTGATATATATCTCCGGTGTAGGTGTGTTTGTGTAGGTGTGCGATATATATCCACGCATTGAAT
The DNA here is from genome assembly GCF_000004515.6 of Glycine max. Taxonomy (NCBI): domain Eukaryota; kingdom Viridiplantae; phylum Streptophyta; class Magnoliopsida; order Fabales; family Fabaceae; genus Glycine; species Glycine max. The sequence continues at coordinate 37,242,137 of NC_038254.2, read as the reverse complement.
TGGCTAACGGCCAAACCAAATACGCCAAATACAGTGATTCAAAAAGCATTCAAATGCCTAAGCTGCGCCGCATTTCAGTAAGTTGCAGATGTGATCATTACAATGCAGCAGCATTAATATAGAGTTGCATGCTAAAAGAATCAAAATGAAAATCTGGTATATATTGGCTTAGAAATATTTCTAGCCTTGTAGGAGAATTTGTAGAAGATAGGAATGAGAAAACCCTAAGGTTTATACTGTAATTAATAACACAAGAGTCTCAAGATAGAGAATGAAGCTTCATTGTAAGAACTGTGGAAAGCACCTGTAGCAGATGATGAGAGTCATGAGCAAAATGACGGCGACAGCAACGAAGTCTATTTCGTTGAAGCCTTTGGGAAGAGACGGCACCGTAAGGCGCCATTTGGTGGAGGAGATTCCGATTGTGGTGCCTAGGTACGTCGTCAAGCCTCTGGCGACGGTGACATTGGAAAGCACAGACCAAAGGTGACGTGGAGGTAGCTGAAGGCGCCGTCGGCAACAGGCATGTCGACGACAAACTCAGTGTAGCAGAAAGCGGAGAGGAGGGTGCAGAAGCCGGTAGTGGCAATTAAAATAAGAGTAAACACCAAATTCAAATTAAATACTAATAGTATCTTAAAATTTCATTAATTTATCTACACTATCCATCCATTTGTAAGTAAAAATCTTTTTTATTTTACCTACAATTTAGCTGTAGGGATAAGTTTTTATAAGGTTTTACCTACACTACATAGTTATAGGTAATTTTTTTTTATATTTTTCCAAGATTTACCTATACTAAAAACTGTAAGTATAAGTCGTTGAATTTAACCTACATTAAACAATGGTAGGTAATAAAGTATTTTTAAAGTTTACCTACACTAATTCATGTTTGTAGGTAAAGGTGTTTGTAGGTATAAGGCATTTTTCTTGTAGTGCCTATGGTGGTTCAAGGAATGTGTGCAACACTTTTTTCACTAAATATTTATTATTTATATTGAAATTCGGGTGAGACACTATAGATAAGTGTTTGTTTGAGTATGTATTACATTGTTTCAAACATGGATCAATAATTTTTAACCAAATTTAGGCCATTATTTGGAACCTATGGTTGTGTTTAGGGTCTTATTGGAAAACTGTATTTATTAAAAAAGACAAATATACTTTAAGCATAACATGCTACCAAGTTGACTCATCTTCCAAAAGTAAAGAACACAGTATAAGAAGATTTTTTATTCTTCTACCAAATTAAAAATTTATTTCTTATGTTATCAAAAATTACATTTCCTTCCTTTTTTTTCCTTCCAAGCGTTTACCTTAAACTCAAAAAATTAAAGTAGGATATTTTTCTTAATTATTATATTTATTATCCTTTAGGCACAAAATATAAAGTGATGTCTCTTTTATTGAATTTGTACCTATTTGGGTAAAATTTGTAGCTTTCACCTTGACATGGCAGAGGTTTGAGCAATTAAAGAATCCTAGGAAAAAGAGTGTGCCACATACTAGTAATTCAATGATTAACACTGAAGATCTTTTAACCATATACATATACTTTACTAATTAATAGTCTCAATTGTGATTTTGTTACTATCTGACTTTTCTAGGTATATTTATTAGCCGATTTACTCCAATAAATAGTCGGAAAATTGAAATCCAAGTTGTCGATCACCTCGGAAAAATTGAAGCAAAAGGCGTCTTTTCTTTTTGTTTTTCTTCTCTTGAATAAATGTGATGAGGACATGACCAAGAGCAAGGGCAAGGATCCACTTGAAGGACTTGGAGGACCTATGACAAGGCTAGAGCAAGGAAAGCCAAGGAAGCTCTTCAACAAGTGCTGTCCATACTGTTTGAATACAAGCCCAAGTTTCAAGGAGAAAAGTCCAAGGTTGTGAGTTGTATCATGGCCCAAATGGAGGAGGACTAAATGACACCACTTTGTCTCAATTTTTAGAGTGTTTAGTTTGTCTAAATAATGGCCCAATCCTTGTAAAGTTGGCTGACCAAAAATATGTTTTGGGTTAATCAATTAAAAGGGCTTTAGTTAGGTTTAGTTCAAGTTGTAATAAGGGCCCAATTGGCAACCTAGGCATCAGCCTTTTGGGAGACCAAATGGTGGCTGACTTGTTGGCTGTTGGGGGTGACTTTTGGTTGCCACAATTTCAGTTACACTCAGCCATTAAGTTTTTTTTAATTCCCTAGGTTAATGGCATTAAGTTATTTTAATTCTAGGTTAGTGGGTCATTACTAAAATCTGCTGTAAAGCTTCTATATAAGCTGAACCATTTTATCAATAAAGACAAGTTGAGTTTTATTCAGAAAATTAGAGTTTATCTCTTTTATCTTAGTGAGAGTGATTCTCCTAAATTCTTAAGTGATTCAAGAACACCCTGGCTGTATCAAAGGACTTTCACAACCTTTGTGTGTTGCCCTCGCTGGAAAGAGTGATTCTTTCCTTCCTATCATCTCCACCCTTGTTCTTTCAAACCACAATTCCAGAAAATCCACCTCTGCCCAAAATTATCTCGTGACCATAACTCCCATTTTACACACTCAAATTAAGTGATTCTTGAGCCTAAATTGAATTTCAAAACGAGACCTTTCACCTCGTTTTGGAATCACCTCATTTGGAGCCCTGTAGCTTCCGTTATTGCCATTTCTATATTTCTGTCCAGCCACCACTTAACCTACGTTTTACCATCCCATTCATCCATTTTATGCCAGAAACCACCTTATTAAGACCCACGAAATTAACCACCTTATTTTCCATCCTTTCCTTAATCAATTTCCGCATTTTCCATCAAGGTTTAATCCTAGACGATCCTAAGTCAGCCCTTGTGCCATGAGGGTTCATATCAAAATGGTTGGAAGACAAGTTGAGAAACAAAAAAAGGCTCAGTAAGCAAAACATAGGATTGAAACAATTTTCTCTTCAAAATCAATCCAATCCAATTGATGTGTGAATCTCATAAATGTTGATTAAAATGAAACTGTGTTTAAGTCTGTCTGGAAGAGCAGCTCTCTGAAAAAAGTCTTGTCTTTTTCATGGAAACTTTTACATGACCGTTTGGCAACTAAAAAAAACCATGATTATGAAGGGCCAAGACATTTATAGTAGCCAAGATGAGGTTACTACTTCACCTTCCTCTAGTGAAAGTGAAGAAGCAAAAGGGGAAGAATCTAGTGAGGAAATTGACTCCCAAGAAGAAAGGAACCTTTTAATGGTCAAAAGGCTTCTAGGAGGCCGATCTTGTGACTTGGTAAATTGGATTGATGCTATTAAACATCACTTGTAATGTTGCTCTATTTTTTTTCTTCATCCCTGTTTTTGTGTGCTTTCGCATTCCTTTATAGTCGCATACAACTATTCAAAAAAATTTCCCCATTTCTATTTATAAGCGAATGAACATAGGAATGATATTGAATCATATTTCTGAGTTCGACCTAAGTTAATCCCGTGCTGCGGAATTTCCAAGTTTTACTTACTTTTGAACGATTCGAAAGTCATTTTCAATTATTTTTTTATCGACATCAATCGAGACTATTTTTGATCGGATGTCAGTTGGGGCAATTTTTTGGCAAACGCCGACTTGGACTTTCTTGGACGACATAGGCTGGTGATATTTTTTTGCTTGACATCGGTTAAAAAGTAGCACCTACTAATGTTGATGAGAAAAAGCTTGGCCTACGTCAGTTGAACAAACCCTCAGCTGCCATCAACAAAAAACAAACTTAGCTGATGTCAACATAAAAATAACAATGACTAACATTGACCGAAAACCTAGCCTATTTGAACAAAAAAATATCCATAAAATGGCTTTGGCAAAAACCCTTGCTTGATGTCGACCAAAAAACCAAGCATATGTCAGCTAAAAAATGGCCTTGGCATCGACCAAAAATAGCCTTGACCATTGTCGACCGAAAAACATCATCAACTGATAAGTTCTATCCTATTTTATTGTGTACTTTTTTACTCTTAATGTTTATTGTGCCCAGTCCAACCATTTGAATGATGTGAGAATAGACTGTGATTGGAAAGTCATGATTTTATTTGGAATTGAAATTGGATGGTTGATGTGTTATGACCTAGGATTTGTTTTAATATATTAATTTTATAAGAGGCTTGCTTTATATGTATCAAGATTTTATGATTTATCTTTCTAAGGATATGTGGTAAGTTGTAAAATTCAGAATATTTTTTCCAAGAAATTGGGGACAAGAAGAAATGATGTCTCCTTAACCATGAACTATGAAATTGGGATAGAACACCTCTTTTATTATATGAGATTGATGTTTTGGGTATTTCATGAGTCATAATGGTTTAAATAATATAAATTTTCTCAAACTCTATTTGAATCATATTTAATGAAAAATATAACTTTTTTATTTTTAGAGATTGTTTAATCTAGTCGATAAAAAATCAAGTTTTAATTTCAAATCAATCAAATGAAATTTTGTTCATTTAAATAGTGGATAAATTGAAAGTTCTAGGCATTGAGACAAGTTGTTGTGGTAACGATACTCTACATAGATTTTTAACTATTTGTATAGGTACACTTGCCTAGTGGTCAACTCCAACTTGTTCAAACTCATTCAAACCCATGAACCAAACCCATAGACCCATGGATGTGACATGTCTTTAAAATTACTATTGTTGTTTATATGTTTACATATTTTTTATATTTAAAAGTTCAAATACTGGTGATAACACATTCACTAACTTGTTCAGACTTCAAAGTCTTTCATGAGTTACTAAGTTCCCATTCTCTCTCTCACTCTCTACACTTTGCATCAGATTAAGGTTTCCAATTCTTTCTATTTCCCTCCACACATTGACTATAGGACATCCCCTCCATAACGTATTTCGATTTCTTCGAATGTCATTGTTGACTTATTGAGATTAAGTACTTAATTGTTAAGCAATATCACCATAACACTTTCATGATGCGCCAGCTAAGTGACTAGCTTCAAGGTGATTTTTCATAATTTGTAGTTTGTGCTTATTTAAAACCTCAGTTTTAAAAAGTTTAAAACAAATTTAGATGTTCAGAACCAATTCACTTAATCAAAATCAACTTGTTTGTGACCAAGATGTTTAGGGTTAGGTTTCATAAAAAAGTAACATGAATCCAACCTACCTTCTAAAGGAGGAAGCTACAGGATTGAGCCAGATATATAGGTACAAATTCAATAAAAGGGACAACATTTTTTTTTGTGTGTGTGCGTATGTGAAGGGTAAAAAAATTTGGCCAAATCTATGTTATCTTTTTTAGTTTTAAGTAAAGGTTTCATAGATAAAAAATTGAAGGTAAAGAAATTTTGAATTCCATCATAACTAATGTTTTATTTGGTATAGATAAAAGATCTTCTTATACTATTTACTATTTAATTTTGGATGATGAGTCGATTTGGTAGTAGGTTTCATAAATTAGAAATTGAAGTAAAGGTTTTAAGAGTGATTTGATTTAGGCTTAGCCCTCCAAATGTCAAAAACAGTCAACCAAAGTCAAAGTAAGGAGTTGTAAGTCGACCAATTTATGACAATTTTGTAAAAAGATACAAGTTTAGTCAAAACCTTATAAATTAGAGTTTTGAACACCAAATTAACTAATTAATTAGTGTAGGCCTAATATAATTAATTTAAATAGACAAAGACCTAATATAATTAATGTTTCTAATTATTAATTAGTTAACTAGAATTTAATTAACCTTAATTGTCTTAATTACAGCTAACTAATAATAGATTACTCCCTCCGTCTCGAAACAAGCTAAACAGGTATTTTATTTTCAAGATCCTTGTGATGAAAGATGGTTAGTGGTTCTACATGGAAAAACAATTAACGTTAATTTAGCCTAAAAAGATTAAATTTGTACTTCTGAGTTCGAGGATAGTGGGAAGCGTTTTGAAACTTTGAAAAAGGGGAACGAGAGGTCAACATTGTGTTAAGCATAGAGGTGGGTCTATGTCTTCGGTGGTGCATACAGGATATTTGGAAGGGAGGCAGATTCATGAAGGTGTACCATGGGTGAGGCACTTCTTGTGTCTATTGCCCATCCAATTATTAATATATTTGATCTTTTTTCTAAAAGCATTGAGGTGAGACACAACAAGGTTCTAGGATTCAAAAAACTCATCTTTAATTGATTTAGGTGAGTTTTAACTATTAGAAATTGTAATTTAGTTTATAAATATAGATTGGTGATTTCACAAATCCCATGAAATTATATTTTAAAATTTCTAATAGACACGTTATCACTTAACTAACGATAGGAATCTAGAATAATTTTTTAATATATCAGGAAACTAGAGGTCATCATTAATTCATTTATTGATTTTTTTTTGTTCACCATTAATATTTTAAGAATATAAGTAAAAAAAGTTGATTAATGTTACATTAAAAAGCTAAAATGACAATTATTTTGATTTTTTTTTCTCTTACATTACAATTATAATAGAATGGGAAGGAGTAGAATATAATGAAAGATAGAAGATTAAAGTCTCTTGCAAGATGAATAATGAAACTTTAATTAATCCAAATGAAACAAATTTGGACCCAAAATCCTAATGGGCCAATGGGGCTCGGCCCAAAACCCCAAGATGTAGGGTTACAATACAAGAAATGTAAACACTCTCCCTTGGTCTTCATTCATGCACGGCCACTTCTAGAGTTTTAGGAGAGATAAGAGAGCTTTTATCTCTTGCGTGGTGTTCTCTCTCTAACTTCATGGTCATCCTAGGTCACGTTCTCACCTTTACAACTCAAATCTTGTCCCTTGGACATCAAATTCAAGGAGGAAGCTCTAGCAGACAAGGGTTTTTCATCAATCCATTTTGTTTTGCATTTTCTTGAACTCTAGAAGACTTCAAATCTCTCAAGGTATTGAGAGGTTCTATTTTCTTTAATGTCTATTTTGGTTTGGGAGGTTATCCTCCATGAGTATGGGCTCTTAGATTTGGTTTGGGGGGATTAGATTGAATTTTAAAATGAAATCCAAAATCTGATTTTATTCAAAACAGATGGGTTTATTAAATTTTAATATGTTCGACTTTTGGTTTATTTGATTTTCAGTTTTTTGCTTGATTTATTCTTAAAGTTATATTATAAAATCAGTTTATGAACATTCCTAAGAAAACCGATAAAGTAAAGACATCAAATGTACAATTAAGTCTATTAACTAGTAAAGTACGTTTTTGTTGACAAATCTACAGTGTTAAACATTCATAGATTAATATGTATAGTACATTCTTTTGCCAATGATTCTTTAATGGACATTCTCTCCTACTTAATTTTTTCAGTTTAATGTAAAAGTTTATTTAGAAGGAAAATTAATTTTGAGTTGCATAAAAAATTCCTTGTTGCTTTTGGTAGGGATAAAAGATCTTCATATATTGTGCTATTTACTTTTGAATGATGAGTAGATATGGTTGCACATTATACATAAATTAGGTTAGTCCTTTTTAATGAATTTAATTACTTATATCGATATCTATATTATATTTATTAGGTTAGAGATATGTAGACACAAAATAACATAACACCATGACATAAACTTTTGCAGTTTCCAATTGAAATAACATAACACCAGAGAGAGTATTAATCTTTGATGTATATATATATATATATATATATATATATATATATATATACATCAAAGATTAATACTCTCTCTGGTCTCATATATACGCAAAAATAATTACTTCCCATAAATTAAGAAAGTTAGTTGAAATCATTTAATTTTGCTAATCTCAAGTAGAAAGTAAGGTTATTCTTAAAATGTCCTCCATTCAAACCTGATACTTTGTACACTATATTCCATCCAATATCTACATATATTGTTAGGGATGAGTCGAGCCTAATGGTTAGTGTTTTATATGCATACCTTGGAAAATTGCACTTTTCTTAATTTGGTTTTTGTTCTTTCTTGCAATATCATCACACTCAATTTATCAGGTATTTCTTTATTTTTGAAGTGGCGTCTACATATATTGTTAGGGATGAGTCACCAGATTCTTTGTACACTAAAAATAAAGGAGTCACCAGATTCTTTGTACACTATATTCCATCCAATATCTACATATATTGTTAGGGATGAGTCGAGCCTAATGGTTAGTGTTTTATATGCATACCATGGAAAATTGCACTTTTCTTAATTTGGTTTTTGTTCTTTCTTGCATTATCATCACACTCAATTTAACAGGTATTTCTTTATTTTTGAAGTGGTGTCTCCAATCATCACACCTTGAAAAAGGTATGTATGTCTTCAACACCCCAATCCCAACCAATAGGGAAGATGAGATCATTGCTAAAGCCCGTTAGAAGACAAGTATGATGGTTATATTTGAATGGGACACATCTTAAAAGATACGTGTGTGACACTTTTTTTTAAACTACGTGATGGGAACAAATAAGAAATTTCTTGTCAATTACTTTTATAATTATCGGATGATTGATAGTAGGCCTTTTATGAAACAAGTGCATAAATTGAATGTATGCTTAATATCTACGAACAAACACAATATGGATGTAGATGAAAGTTAATGATTCTATCTTGAATCATTGACAAAGTTCCTTCCTTATGGAATGACTTTAAAAAGTTTGAAACATCTAAAAGATCAAACCGATTTCTCTTGAACAATCGAGGTAGTAAAATGATACCAAAGGTACATATGTTCAACAAATGGTGTGAGTAATGGAGGAAGGTACATTGAAAAAGTTCTCTAAGAGTAGGAAGTGGGATTTTGTTATTCATGTAGTTTCACGTGCAGCCATAGTAAAAATGCATTTACGACTTCATTAAATATTGGATTGAGTTGGAATTTTGTGAGCCAATTCAGGATACATAATTCTTAAATCTAAATCTTTGGTTTGTTTATTGGTTGCTTGTGGTGAGAGATATTTAGTTTGTACTATCAACAATTTTTTATACTTTCATCTTCTTGATTCTCTATTTGTATGTTTGTTGTTGTTTTAGTTGTTTAACCAATACTCACTTTTATCTAAAACCATGTGATTTTCAGAATCATGGGATTTGGTTGTTTTGTTAAAAAAGGTGAGAGATATTTTGTTCATTAAGTTGTATGATTAATTGATGAACGTGATTTGTGCACTAACTTGAGTATGTTTAATCTAAAACCATTTGGTTCATATATATTTTTAAAATGGTGGGTGATTATGTGAAATTTTCAAAATTATTTAAAGATTGTATCATTTCATGAGATTTTGTGTTCACTTATATGAAGTGAAAGTATGAATAGATGCACAACAAACATGAGATGTGACTCTTCACCAAGAGTCATGACATGTGACTCTTACCAAGGCCTTGAATGCAGAAAATCACCGGATTCTTTGTAACCATGCCCCTTCCATTCTTCCCTTATGCACATAGAGAAATAAGGAAACTATCATCGCTAGTTGTTTTCTTTGGTTTTCCTTAACTTTTGTTGAGTCATCACCTCCAATTTCAACTAACATAATAGATAAATTTTGCTCGTGCATGTGTGCACGCATACCATGTCGAAGCATAGGTTGATGTCGTAAGATATTATAAAAATACATACCTTTCATACACAAACAAACATATTGCTAAATCCTACAAGATCATATTGTAGTTTGATTTTGTGAACATTCATGTCATTTAATTATGCTAGTATCAGAAATAAGTAAAACATATTAACAAATGGTAAAGATTTGGTTTATAAGCTAATAATTTGTTCAACAATGACAAAATTTTGTTATATTTAATTTCTAAGTCAATGTATCTAGTCTATTGATTCTCTTTTCAAGATCCAATACTCCTCCAATAAACTGCCTTGATTCATTTATCTCATTTCCATCTTTATAATCTTCCTCCAAAGCCTCCATCAGTGGTTCAACGGTGTCTTGGGAAGGATTTCCAAATAAAATAGATTTCAAAGGAGAAAATTCAGGTGGAAACACCAGCATCATTGCGTAGACTGCTCTTTCACCGAGTAATATTCTTTGCAAAATCACGATGATGATACAGTATTGACTGCTTCCACCATCCTGCATAACGCGTGGTGACATCTCCCTCAAAAAATCCAAACAGGAAAATAGAAATTCCCGTTAGATATGGGTATGTAGTAATTTTTCCATGCAATGCCTTTGGTTCCAAAGAATGTAGCCACACAATCTAAAACTTCTTGATGCATTCTAAATTGCATTGCCACTCTTTATGTGATAGGTACTTTTGCGTAATACATTTGTGTGACAACTAGCATTGAAACTCTCATGCATATAGCAAAAAAAAAAACTATTTTTATGTTGGCTTAAAATATTGGTCGCAAAGCTGATTATCTACATCAAGGAAAGCAAACTTGCTCACCAAGCCATTGGGAGAGAAATCAATCTCTGCCAACCAAGTTGCATGGAATGTTTCATGCTCCATTTCATTCCCATTATCGATGAATATCAACCCTTGCTAATGTATAAACCCCATCCTTTTTATGCCTTGTAGTTTGTTTTCCTATTGTATGTATCAATTTCTTCTCCACATTTATCATTTCATGGCTTCAAAATGGGGTGAAGACGGGATCATGAACTATTGGAAAATTCTCCAACACCATCACATCCTCCAAGGTGTTTTTTTTTCTTACCTTAGGGTAACAAAAAGGTATTTGTCTCAGGACACCACTTCTCAACAACCCCAAAAAACATGTTTTCATTTTTTACTATGAAGCACTTGGGTTGAAAACATGTGTTTTGGGTTGTTGAGAAGTTGTGTCCTTAGACAAATACCTTTTTGTGCTCCTAGGGTGAGAAAAATGTCACCTTGGAGGATGTGATGGTGTTGGAGGGTTTTGCAACTGTTGGTGATCCTGTCTTGACCCCATTTCAAAGCTAGGAAATGATGAAAATGGAGAAGAAATTGATACATAGAACAGGACAACAGCAATCTCCAAGGAGTAAAAAGAGTAGGGACAACAACAATCTCCAAGGAGTAAAAAGAGTGGGGTTTATATAAACATTAGCATGGATGGATTTTTGTCAATAGTGGGAGTGAAATTGAGCATGAAACATCCCTTGCAACTTGCTTGGCGATGATTGGCTTCTCTCCTAGTGGCTTGGTGAGAAAGTTTGTTTTCTTTATTGTTGTTCATCTTGCTGGTGAGAATCAGCTTTGTGACCAACAGTTTTATCCAACATATAAAATGATTTTGGTATATCGAAGAAAACAATAGTTTATTTGACTGGTAATGAAAAATTGGAATTGTAGTTAACTCTTTGGTCACCCTTTTACTACTTGATCCAAACTTGGGTGTGTGAGAGATTAACAAATTAGCAACCATAGCCTAGGCTGATTACCAATGAAGAATCTATGCTATTGAGGTGGAACAAGCTTAATCAATTGAAAATTGACGGTGTGAGATTTTCCCTGGACTCTACTAGGGGCAATTTTCCTTGGCATCCTTAATCATGTTCAAATTGTTGGTAAGTTTAGGTCTTTTAATCCAAAAAAGGAAACTTGGTTACCATGTGAGAGTAATTTGGATAAATGAAAATAGTTTTGGTTGTTATATGCATGAGTATTTCGATGCTTGTTTGCAACAATGTATTATAAAAAAGTACCTACCACATAGAGAGTGGCTATGCAATTTGGAATGCATCAAGAAGTTTCAGATTGTGTGATTGCATTCTCTGACACCAAAGCTATTGCATTGAAAAATAACTGCATACCCAAAACTACTTTAAAAAATTGCAAACAATATTACTTGGCAAAAAAGCATTCTAAAGCTACTTTGCCATCATGGACCTCATGTATCAAAAGCAAGTACAAATGGTAATGATGCTGATATTGCACCTGAATTTTCTCCTTTGAAAACTGTTCAATTTAGAAATCCTTCTCAAGACACTGTTGACCCAAGAGACGGAGGCTTTGGAGGAAGACTATGGAGATGGAAATGGGAAAAATGAATCAAGGCAATTTATTGAGGGGTTAATGGATTTTGAATAAAGAATCAATAGACTGGAGACAGTGACTAAGAAATTATAAAGATAGCAAAATTTGGTCACTATTGAACAAATTATTCTTATAAAGCCTAAAAATAAAATATGACACGATCTTGTAATTTTTAATGCCTTGGGTACATTAATGCCTTGGTTTCACATTTGTTATTTGTTATTTTGCCTTACTAAAAGAAAAATGACCTATACCTACGGACAAAAACTATCACTATAAATAAAAAAATCCGTAGGTAAATGTATGATAGACTTTGTCCTACGGACGTTTCTTCCGTCAACTTTGAGGAGGCGTATAATGACGACTAATTGTCTGTCACTATAGGTTTTAACTACTATGTATAGTGTGTAAGTAAAAGTATTTAACTTTTACTTACATCTCCTAACTTTAGGTAAATGTCTTTAATATGTACCTATCTTCTTCAACTGTAGGTAAATATGTTTAACATGAACACCTCTAATAAGAAGACAATTCTAGGGTGCCAATTTGAGAGCCTAACTAGAAAGGCTATGACCTGTTTGGTAACTAGGGATGCACCTTGGCATTGGAAACAGAGAAACAGAGAAAATCCTAGCTAATGAACACCATAATAAACTTTACTACCAGTCGCACTCTTCTCATAGTTATCATTAAAAGTATTTACATGGCCTCGCATGTAAGCCTTACCGTCACAAGCACATAAACACATTACTCCATTAATGCATCACACGGTACTCTATTTGAAAATGGATCTTTTACTCTGTGCCTACAAGGACTGCTGACCCTTCCACCTGATAGTTCATCACATCTAATAGACAAAATATATCATAAGATATAAGTCTCAAAGTTCATAAATGGGGAGAGTCACACGGTCAAAATAAGCAAACTAACCATGAATGCAGAAACAAATATTCAAATAAATAATACCACTATTATGTGTAGTGGAGCTTTCCAATTTTTGTACCTAACACTCGATTTTCTTGTTAACCAAGGCCAAAAAGACCACCTAAACAAGACTTGTCAACCACTTGAGAGCCTAACCGAACTTGCTTAGATTATAATTTTGCTCTTAGGAACTTACAATGTTATTACCTCGGTGAAATTTAGTTGCAACTGGCAATCCTAGTTACGTAATGGATATTCAACTCTAACTTCTTAAGCTCTAAGATTACCTTCAAAAGTGATATGAAGATTTAAGTTTAAATTAGTCTAACCCATTCATTTTGGACACTACATTTTCCGTTTAGTGAAATTTAGCTGTATGTGTTGGCTTTTTGTGAACTCCTATTCTATTGTCTTTGACCTCACATTTTCCCTTTGTACTTGATGCAGTCTCAATTGACATTAACCTTATATTACTATTGGGACTGATCACTGATTCTCTGTTCTAAACAGATGAAAAGAATATTCTACAAAGAGAACTGAGAGCAGCACCGATAATTATATTTAAACTCATGTCATCTTGTTACCTTGAAGAATGCACCCCAGATTTGCTCTTCCTTGGCAGGTACTGCAGTAATCTTATTCTTTGGATTCTCATAGCATCTCAATCATCCAACTGCTGTAGAGTAGAAACATCCAGTCCAATTTACAAAATAACAATGTCAATAGTGACGGGATACTTACAATCATGGGAGCAAAAAGAAAAAGAACATAGACAACGTCAATGTAAAAATCCTCATATTATGAATTATCATCATCTTGAAGGGCAGGGAGGAAATGATCCAATCTGGGATCACATGGAACAAATAGTTTCCAAAATGCTGAGGATTGTGATATGCAGGAACAAAAATAAACTCACCTCGAGGGAAAGAAGCAAGTGACTTGCCACAAAAACCTTTAAGCAATATAGTTTACTTTATACTTGTGATATGTTGGAACAAATAGAACATTGAATACAAACCAACAATAGCATGGGAAGATATAATTTACTTTACTTGTTTGGTGAACAATATATAAAATTTGGTCAAGTGAGACAACAATATAAATACTAAGTACCAACTAATACAATATCTATGCCTTTTTATATAGCTTTGCATTAAAAAAAAGTAATAGAAAATAATATGTATATGATGGAAGCTTGCTTGTGGGGCTTCTATGGAGGCTGGATCTTTGAGCTTCAATGAGGTCCTTTAATAGTGATTTTCCATCATGGAGATGCAGCAGAAGACAAAGGAGAAGAGGTGAGAGGAGGCGCCATCCACTAGGGAGTAAGCCATGGAAGAAGGAGCTTCACCACCAAGATGAGCCTTGGATAAGAAGCTTGGAAGGATGCTTCAATGGAGGAAAAGAAAGAGGAAGAGAAAGAGAGAGGGGGGAGCACGAAATTGAAGGAATAAAAGAGGGAGAGAAGTGGAACTTTGAATATGTCTCACAAGACTCTCATTCATCAAAGTTACAACAAGTGTTACACATGCTTCTATTTATAGACTAGGTAGCTTCCTTGAGAAGCTTTCTTGAGAAAACTTCCTTGAGAAGCTTCTTTGAGAAAACTTCCTTGAGAAGCTAGAGCTTAGCTACACACACCCCTGTCATAACTAAGCTCACCTCCTTGAGAAGCTTCCTTAAGAAGATTCCTAAAGATGCTTAAGCTTAGCTACACATACCTCTCTAATAGCTAAGCTCACCTCCTTGAGATGAGAAGCTAGAGCTTAGCTACACACTCCCTATAATAGCTAAGCTCACCCCTATGACAAAAAATATGAAAATACAAAAAAAAAGTCCTTACTACAAAGACTACTCAAAATGCCCGAAATACAAGGCTAAAACCCTATACTACTAGAATGGCCAAAATACAAGGCCTACGAAGGAAATACCTATTCTAATATTTGCAAAGATAAGCGGGCTCATACTTAGCCCATGGGCTCGAAATCTACCGTAAGGCTCATGAGAACCCTAGGGCCTTCCCTTGGATCTCTAGCCCAATCTACTTGGAGTTTTCTACCCAATGCCCTTGCGGGGTAGGATTGCATCATTCCCTCCACCTTGGAAAGGATTTGACCTCAAATCCCGAGGTTCTTCATACTCTGGGCTTCTTCCCTCAACACCTGTAAAAAGAACAAAAATATATGTATTAGTGGTGTTTGGTATGTTGAAGGTAAGGTCTGAAAACCCATTTCCTAGGCATCTTCCATAAAAGAACATGGTTTCTCACCAACTCAATGAGTGGTGCTACAAGTATAGAAAAATATGGGACAAACCTTTTGTAAAAGTTTGTTAAGTCATGGAAGCCCCAAATTTTTCTTATACTTGGTGGAGTGGGCCACTCAGGAATGACCTATATTCTCTTAGGGTTCATGGGAACCCCTTGATCACTATTTGAAAAATTAAGAAAAGTAACGCAATAAAACATACCTTTTTCTGTATTTTCATATTGATTATTCCTACCAAAAAGTATGACAAACCTAAGGTGTCCCATATGAGTACCTAAGTTTGTATTGAAACTAAAAATAAGAACAAACCTACCTAATGGGTCCCTATGTACACAAATCATGAAGATGTTGGGTGCATGAGTGATTTTACAAAAGAGTGTTGCACCACTCAAAACATTCATCATACCACCTATTTTAGGGACTTGGTGCCTATTAATACCTATTTTAGGCACCAACAAAGAACAAGGATTTAAGCTCTTGCGAACCAAACCCTCATCCAACAACTTCTTTACTTGAGGAATAAACTCAAGCCCAAGAGGTGTGGCAATGCTAGCAAGTGCCTTTTTACAAAAGAGAAAATGTGGAGGTTGTCTAAGAGGGAAAGTTTCTTTAATGTTTGTCTTTATTGTAAAATGAGTTTCCTTCTTAGCTAAACTCTTGGAGGAGACACTTACCTCCTTACACTTCTCTTTAACCACTAATGGTTGTCCTTCTTCTTGGGGGTAGATTTCTTCACTAGATTCTTCCCCTTTTGCTTTTTCACTTTCACTAGAGGAAGGTGAAGTAGTAGCCTCATCTTGGCTTCTATAAATGTCTTGGCCCCTCATAATCATGGTTTTTGTGGTGGGGCATTGAGAAGTAATGTGTACTCTTCCAAGACATTTAAAGCACTTTATAGAGCTAGGTTTCTCTTGCATACTAGCCTTAGGGGCTTGCTTTTCTATTGTCTTCCCCTTATCATCTTTGGGCTTAGAAGGTGTCACCCCTAAGATGCCTTGACCTTGGTCTTTCTTTGGATAAGAGTCAGAGCTATAAGATTTTGAAGTAGACTTGTTTTTAAGTTGTTGCTCTACCCTTATTTCCCAATCTAAGTTAGCCTCTACATTGTCCTTCCCATGGAAGTATGAGAGGTTAATGTTAGCCTCTTGAGGCTTTCTTTCCTTTTCTCTTCTATGGGAGTGAGGTCTAAGATGTGAGCTATGCCTTCCTTCGTAATAGTCACAAAGTTCTTCACTTAGGCTCTTGCAAGAGTTATGACTACTATAGGAGGCATGTTTTTCTCTTTTCATTTCTTTTATTATTTTTCTTCTTTCTTCTTCTCTTATTTTCTTTCTTTCATCTTGACTTATTTCTTCCACTCTTTTTTTTTCCTTTTTCTTTTCTCTCTTGTTTTTCTTTCCATAGCTTAAGGGAACTCAACTCATCTAAGATTCTAGATAAAGGGTCTTTATGACTAGTACCCTCGTCATTAACACTAGATGAATGATGACTCATGTTGGTTCCTAAGTTGTGGTTCTTTCTTGTTGGAGGTTTGAAAACAAAAAGGTAAAAGAAACTATGGTTGAAACTAGCCAAAATAAACACTAAAAGAGGTGTGAAAGATAAGGTAAAAAAAAACTAATTGGTAAAAGGAAAGCTATCTAGGTGGTTTGACAATGGAAGGTAAAGGATATGAGCTATGAAAGTAAGCAAGAAATGTAAACTAGGCGAATCCTAAGAGTGTTTGGATGACCACATTCAAGGTTCCCAACAAAACACTCACTATCCTAAGGAAAAATTGCCTAAAATTATTACACACAAATGGAAGTTTGGTAACCTATTGGAGGCTCCCAACACACTTCCAATGAAAGGCCTTTTTGTTACAAAACTTGAAAGCAATGAAAGTAAGTAAATTGCAAATTACAAAATTACAAAACGGTCCTCAATTTTGGTGGTTGTTCTCTCTTTGGTGATTCACTCAATTTGGAGTGCTTCTTAGTCCAATAGCTCTTAAGGTGGTTGGTGTTGGACCTTGTGGCCTCAATAATCTTAAGAGGGATAGGCTTAGAATACAGAAGAAACAACAACAATCAATTTAACAATGTTCTTTAAACATGCAAGACACAATTGATTGCAACAAAATAAATAAGATAAGGGAAGAGAGAATGCAAACACAGTTTTATACTGGTTCGGCCACAACCCGTGCCTACGTCCAGTACTCAAGCAACCCACTTGAGATTTTCACTATCTTTGTAAAATCCTTTACAAAGTCTGAACCACACAGGGACAACCCATCCCTTGTGTTCAGATGCTTTACAACAAGAGACTCACAGTCTCTTAACCAATCTCATTGAATAAGAAGAATGAAAGAAGAATTCTCTCTTCAAGAGAAGAATATTACAATGAAGATCATGTAAGAATCCTTATAGATTTTGCAAGTGTTTGATCAAGGATTTCTTGAGAGAGCATTTGACAATGAAGTTCTTTTGGAATCTCTCTCATTGTCTTTTGAGAGGATAAGACATTTTTGGACCAAAAATACTCTCTGTCTAAAATTCGTGCCCAAGTCACCTATTTATAGGCCTTTGATGACCATTCACAAATCTAATGAAAAGATGTGACTGTTGGCAGATTTTCTGAAAACTTTCCACTGGTAATCGATTACAATGTTTGTGTAATCGATTACACAGTTATAATTTGAAGGGTTATGACTTTTGAATTTGAATTTCCAAAGTTTCGTTGCTGGTAATCGATTACAGACATATGGTAATCGATTACATGTTGAAAATTCAAATTCAAAACCTTTTTCAACAGCTATTTCTCAACCCTGTCTTCTGGTAATCGATTACACTTCCTGGTAATCGATTACCAGAGCCTTGCATGTCTTGAAAGCACTTTGTTTTAAGGCAAGGCTTGGTCTTTAGTGAATCTTGAAACAAGGCTTTGTTTGTTGAAGCAATCTTGAATTATTCTTGAAGCAAATGCTTATCATTTGAAGCAGCCTTGTTAGATTCTTCTTTGACATCATCAAAATCATGTATACATGCATTCACAGTTGGCACCTTTCTTCTTGACTCAAATTCTTCAAGGATGGCACCAATCCTCCTTCCAATTCCCTATATGGCAACCCACAAACAAGGAAACAAAGAGACAAGCAATAACCAAAGAAAAAAAAAATGAAATGAAAGCTAAACCAATGGATTTTTAACAAGACAATTTTTCAAGGATTATTCAACAATTAAAGCAATGAAAAGGACATAGAAGCAAGCTAGGACTCAAAGAGAAACTTAGAATGGCTCTAGAGTAGAGTAAAAAAAACTAAAAAAAAAAACTCAAAAAACCTTTAGCTTTGGCACTTGTCTTCACACTAATTTTCAATTGAAATTTTGGAACTAAGATTGGTATAACATAGGCACCAATTATAGAATAAATTTTGAGCCAAAACAACAAGCACACTTCTCTTTCATTTTTTTTTCCTGGATACTGATTTTCCTGCCAACTTATGTGATTTTTCGTATTTTTTTCCTTTTATCCAAATCACTTGGTTCTTTTTTTATAACTTTTTTCCATATGTTTAGCAAATTCAGTAAAAATTTCAGCTCAAAATTCGAAGTAACCAATTCTCAGTAATTTTTACAAGTTTGTATGTCCAAGCTGCCAGCACCAGTGATTTTTTTAAGCATGGTATATTGATTGCCTTGGGCTTGCTTTCAGCCTTCCTATGTATGTTGAACTCACTAGGATTTTTTAACACAGTTTTAGGAGTTCAATATTCACTTAGGATCAACATTTCAGCCAGCAATTCAATCACCAAAACTCAAATTCACAATAGACACAATCATAAGGAAACCTAAAAGTTCAAGAAAAGGTTCACAATCAAAGACTCTCTAAGAATTTTGCATGAACATGTTAAGGACTAATTAACATGAAAGATTTTACTCAAATCAAATAATAGGCTAAAGAATTTCATACACTCATGAACAAATCAGTTAGACAAAGAAACAAGAAAATAAAATTCAGCACAACATAAGAAATCTTATGTGACAAGTTTCATGACTAGACATGACTTCTATGACAAAACTACAATAGGTGAACAAGTCACTCTAGATTTTTGAGGTTTTCTTCTACTTTAATATTTTTGTAAGAATTTTATGGTTTAGGTTTCAGCCACAAAAAATAACAAGACAAAACTCAAAGGAACCCAAACTCAACACAATTCATGGTTCAAGAACAAGAACAAGAAATTTGAAGCATAGAAAATCAAATCTAGCTTCTATAGCAAGTTTAATCGGTGGAAACTCTAAAGAATCATGTTTAAAACATTTATCACAAGACATGTGAGGAGATACATGGAGAAAAAAATGAAGAAACAACAATGGAAGAGAAGGTAAAGCAAAAAAATTAATGGAGGTTTAAAGAGCACCTACTTGAAGCTCTTGTGCTCTGATACCACTTGATGGAAGCTTGCTTGTGGGGCTTCTATGGAGGCTGGATCTGTGAGCTTCAATGAGGTCCTTTAATGGTGATTTTCCACCATGGAGATGCAGCAGAAGACAAAGGAGAAGAGGTGAGAGGAGGCGTCATCCACTAGGGAGTAAGCCATGGAAGAAGGAGTTTCACCACCAAGATGAGCCTTGGATAAGAAGCTTGGAAGGATGCTTCAATGGAGGAAAAGAAAGAGGAAGAGAAAGAGAGAGGGGGGGAGTACGAAATTGAAGGAATAAAAGAGGGAGAGAAGTGGAACTTTGAAGTATGTCTCACAAGACTCTCATTCATCAAAGTTACAACAAGTGTTACACATGCTTCTATTTATAGACTAGGTAGCTTCCTTGAGAACTTTCTTGAGAAAACTTCCTTGAGAAGCTTCTTTGAGAAAACTTCCTTGAGAAGCTAGAGCTTAGCTACACACACCCCTGTCATAACTAAGCTCACCTCCTTGAGAAGCTTCCTTAAGAAGATTCCTAAAGATGCTTGAGCTTAGCTACACATACCTCTCTAATAGCTAAGCTCACCTCCTTGAGATGAGAAGCCAGAGCTTAGCTACACACCCCCTATAATAGCTAAGCTCACCCCTATGACAAAAAACATGAAAATACAAAAAAAAGTCCTTACTACAAAGACTACTCAAAATGCCCCGAAATACATGGCTAAAACCCTATACTACTAGAATGGCCAAAATACAAGGCCTACGAAGGAAATACCTATTCTAATATTTGCAAAGATAAGCGGGCTCATACTTAGCCCATGGGCTCGAAATCTACCCTAAGGCTCATGAGAACCCTAGGGCCTTCCCTTGGATCTCTAGCCCAATCTACTTGGAGTTTTGTACCCAATGCCCTTGCGGGGTAGGATTGCATCAGTATATATACTGGGAGTATATTTTATTATTATTATTAAATCATAAATTATGATACATATTAATTTTTTAATTTTAATAATAGATATTTTTAATAGGAAATAATAAATATTTTAGAAGCAATATAAAAAGGAATTTTTAATTAATTGACAACTTAAAAAGAAGTGTAGGTTAAATTTATATATCCATTGCTTTTATCCTCCTCCATGATGTAAATCAAGTTCAATGAAACAATGCAACTATTGGTAATACTATTAATTAACAAATGATATTAAAATAAAAAATAAATATTTTTATTAAAGAGTTACTTTGGGGTAGATTTAGAGGGTAGTGTAGGCTTTCCAACTTTATAATATCATACATGTACATCTATTAAAGTTGGAATGCATGGGCCAGCCCAACCGTTTCAATGTTGGAATGCAAAGATGATGAAGCTTCACTTTAAAATTTTATTCGGGACCAACATGTTATATTTTGATGCATAAATTCACCCTTATAAAAGTATTCACTCTTGAACAAGAGAATATTAGGAACTACTCACTCTCTTTCATGATAAGCTATATAACTTCTCCTGTATCAAGTATGTCACACTAATTTATTTTTAAGTTTTTTATTTCTCCCTATTGTTTAAATTTAGTCTATCTCAATTTAAATTTGAATTTTGAATTTTAAAATTTGATACATTATATCAATTTGATAGACATACGGATCACATGTATTTATTTAAATAATTTGTTCACAATGTGGTCATAGCTAAAAAATTGCAGAGCTAAAAACTTCTAACTAAATGCTTAGGTGTAACATAAATTGGAAAATCAAAATATTGATACTTACTGGGTATAGTTCAAAATCAGTAGCTGACCCAATGTTTAATATGTTCAGAGCCTCAGCTTTTGCCAGGTCGTACTATTTAACACTTGTTAAGAACTCATTGATGCTCTCTCTTGTTTGAACAGAGGTAGCAGTGTCAACCAAATAATCATAAACCTGCTAGATATACAGAACATTCATCTACCAATAAAACTTACAAGTATTCCCATTTATTAGAAAAATCAAATCTAACCTTGTATTCAGACTGCGCTACTTTGGCAATAACTCTTGTTGGATCCTTTGAAGCTCCTTTAGCTCGTAAGAAATCAAGGACCTCAAAATTTGTCAGTTCACCAGCATTGCCCTCTAAGCTGTGACAAAGCTATTAAACATCAATGATATCCCAATATAAAAGAGAAAGGTTCAATTGAAATTGGTGTATTAATTTTGAAAACAAACAAAAATGGTAGAAACATACATTTTCATCTGTAAGACACCAGAGTGAGAGAAAAGGCCATTACAAAACAAGAGAGTGTCTCCTTTGCTTCTGCAATAAAGCAAGCCCAGTACACAAACAGACAATTACAGAATGAAATTCCCAGTTTTCACAAAATATAACAAATCACACTGCTAATACAGCTTAAACACACATAATTGGGTTGGGGTGGACATCAAAAGCAAAAAAAGTTGAGTTGGGTGTGTTTTCCCCTACAAAGAAAAATAGCAATGTTAAAAAATTAGATCAATACATTTAATTTGAGCAACCAAACATGAATAAAATAGTGAAGACAAAAACAAGTTGTGAAGCTTCTGGCGGTTTGAATTGAGAGTCCAAAGAATCTTCTGGTTTAGCCTTGGAAAAACTGGAATCAGCAATAGGCTTTGCATTGTTAGGCTGAGTTAATCCAGCCACTGCCTTCATTCATGTGATTATGAATGTTTACTCCTGCTGCACTCACTTCCTGACCTTCTGGTTTGTGATTCTTGACATCAAGAAAAATTAAATGCTTGACTTTAATCAGCATCCCTATCTTCCATTTATTTCCATAAATTATCAAGAAATTCATCTCTCTCTATTCCTTTTAATACATGTTAAAATCAAAAGATAAAGACTAAACTAGCCCATAAGATTTAAAAGCTAAATTCACTAGAAATTACCCTTACCTTTCGTTAAGTTATCATGTATTAGTCATGAGAGTGAACACTAAAGAAAAACGATTGCAATATAAATCTATACATGAAGAGCTGGGTTATTAAAAAAAAGTACCTCCATTGAGCCATAAGAGAACGGGTTTTTGTTCTGGTTTGTGAGTGGCCTCGAAAAACCAATAGAGCAGTGCTCTTCCTTGAGTTTCATAGACAGTGATATAACCACCATATTGTGGAACTTGACCGGAGGCTGCGCAGGTAATCTATGCACTCTATCAGCTTTTTGCTCTGCTAGTATCTCCTGGCTAAGGTAACTAGCTACTGAAGGCTTTGCCACACCTAATGCTTCTATGGTCAAACAAACAAAAAGCAGAAGATGAAGATTGAGAAAAACTGAACACAAAGCCATAACTGATATATATCTCCGGTGTAGGTGTTTTTGTGTAGGTGTGCGATATATATCCATGCATTGAATTTGCTAACGGCCAAACCAAATATGTGACACCCTCTACCCCTCACATATATATTAATAAAGGAATAAAAATTCAAATATTAATTAAAAGTATTTTTAAAACATTTTTAAATACAAGCTTTTCAAATGGGTAAAAGGCTCACATTCACTTTCTTCTACATCATATTCAAACTTGTCCAAATAAATAATAAAGTCATCTCGACTCAAAGAAAGTCATATAAGTCTCATACAATTAATATAGAACCTATATCCTAATGTCACATCCTATCAGAGCGTGGTGTTCCCGTGTCCTCTAGCATGAGGTTCTTCATAGTCATCCACCTATTCATCTGCTCCCCGAACACAAAGTTCAAGATCATCACAGGATCCAAACACAAACAGCAAACCGGGAGTGAGTTATCACATTGCTAACTACTAGAGAGAAACAACACAACATATAGTAGCCAAATACAATTTACTTAGCATATCTCACATTATTTCATCACTTTGTCATTCATCAATCACATCTTTCAATCATCAATTATTATACACAGGAATCACACACTCCGATCAAGACATAATAACACATCAATTTCATAATAAACAATTAGCAAGCGTATGCGACAGTTATGCTAAGACTCAAGCCTATATGCAATGTGGTACCATGTCAGTGAAAAACCACCCTGGGACGCTTAGGAGTACATAACAAGACACACCACACAAGGGGTTTGTCAGGTCACTCTCACTAAGTAAGATCATAGGGAGACCAGTCAGGGTCACGATGTTTTGCGAGAATGCTCCAACCATATGAGATCAGCATAGGCTTAAAGGAGCACTCAAACCCGATGACCCCCAAGGCCTACACTCCGAAGAGTCCGTCAGGGCTTCTCCCTCTTGATTCAGGTGCAACCCCTAAAATAATTTTTTTTTTGCATGCAGACACTGCTCATGAATTATACAATACCCACGACCTTACACTCGTGTTTTAAACACGTTCAACACAATTGCGCTACGATTTAACATTGGTTCCTAAATAGGAAACCTACATTTTCTCTTTAACACTGCGCATCAACGCTTTTCTCAAGATAACACTGGTCGGGTTATTGTACAATTCATAGCTTACAACACAAGTAATTTCACATCAAGTGTTAAATACACACTTATCCACAACTAAAACTCATTCACAATTTCACATCTCATAGTGTCACAATCCACCATCACATGTTTACACGTATCTCACAAATTAACACATGTTCAACTTTACACTTATACTCAATCTCAATAACAATATTATAATCTCAAAGCAACATGTTATTCCACAATTCATCACATACTCACAATTTGAATCATCATTTCATATCCTCAATATAACAATTTATACAAAAGACTATCACAACATGAGGACTAAAACCCCTCAAATAATATTACACAATTATATCAAAATCATAGGTCGAAATATACAAATATCAAGAGCATAATTTATCAAGCAATTTTCATTAGGACATCAATATTTTATTTATAATCATAAAGGAAAAATTGAAATTTAATAAACATCCCAAAATAAAACCCAAATTTAGTTCTCTAAGGATCCCTACACATGTTCATTCTAACCCCCAATTGCGATAAACTCATCCCTTACCTCTGAGCGGACTCACGTGTCTTCAGCAGCGATAGTAACATCTCTAACGGTTCCCTGAGATTCCTTCAGTTATTCTTCCGACTGCTCCGATAGAGTTCCCAAACGTCAGAGAGACGGAGAAGGGATTGAAAACCTCCACTTGTACTGTCTTCATGCGATTCATTTTTCTCCCTCCAAGAATATTATCTCCAAAATCCCAACGGTGGAAGTGTGCACAATTGAATTTTGAACAGCATATCCAAATTTCATGAAAATCCAACGGTTAACGAAACCGAGATCGTAGTTTTACCGAGACAGTTTTGGGTTTCTGCGGGAAATTAAAATGCTACAATGCGAAGGGTTTTCCTCTACGCTCAGATATGATTTTGAAATTCCCAACGGTGAGAGTGTTCGGCATTTGGTTGCGAACGTGGTACTCAAATTTCACGACGATCCAACGGTGAACGAGTCCGAGATCGTCATTTTTCTGAGACAGATTTGGTGGGCTGCGGAAAAAAGAAAGGGTTTTGAGAGGAGAAGAGGAAAAACGGAAATGAGGTAAAAAAGAAGCACCTGACTTAACATAACTATTTATACCTAGGGACTCAGCCTATTATTTGCTCTATATTTATTTATTTATTTATTTTATAAAAACAAACTCTATTTTATTTTCTATCAAACAAATAAATGAAATACCCTTTTTATTTTCTCTCAAATCATTATTTTAATTAATAATTATATCTCCTTATTTATTTATTTATAAAATCTCATCATTTTTCTAAAACTTTATTTATTTATAAATAACAATCCTTTTTAATCTAGATTACAAAAATTGGGATGTTACAAAATACGCCAAATACAGTGATTCAAAAAGCATTCAAATGCCTAAGCTGCGCCGCATTTCAGTAAGTTGCAGATGTGATCATTACAATGCAGCAGCATTAATATAGAGTTGCATGCTAAAAGAATCAAAATCAAAATCTGGTATATATTTGCTCAGAAAAATTTCTAGCCTTGTAGGAGAATTTGTAGAAGATAGGAATGAGAAATCCCTAAGGTTTATACTGTAATTAATAACACAAGAGTCTCAAGATAGAGAATGAAGCTTCATTGTAAGAACTATGGAAAGCACCTGTAGCAGATGACGAGAGTGATGAGCGAAATGACGGCGACAATGACGAAGTCTATTTCGTTGAAGCCTTTGGGAAGACACGGCACCGTGAGGCGCCATTTGGTGGAGGAGATTCCGATTGTGGTGCCTAGGTACGCCGTCAAGCCTCTGGCGACGGTGACATTGGAAAGCATGGACCAAAGGTGACGCGGAGGTAGCTGAAGGCGCCGCCGGCGACGGGCATGTTGACGACAAACTCAGTGTAGTAGAAGGCGGAGAGGAGGGTGCAAAAGCCGACAATGGCAATTAAAATAAGAGTAAACACCAAATTCAAATTAAACACTAATAGTATCTTAAAATTTCATTAATTTATCCACACTATCCATCCATTTGTAAGTAAAAATCTTTTTTATTTTACGTACAATTTAGCAGTAGGAATAAGTTTTTATAAGGTTTTACCTACACTACATAGTTATAGGTAAAAAAAAATTTATATATTTTTTCCAAGATTTACCTATACTAAAAACTGTAAGTATAAGTCTTTGAATTTAACCTACATTAAACAATGGTAGGTAATAAAGTATTTTTAAAGTTTACCTACACTAATTCATGTTTATAGGTAAAGGTGTTTGTAGGTATAAGGCATTTTTCTTGTAGTGCCTATGGTGGTTCAAGGAATGTGTGCAACACTTTTTTCGCTAACTATCACTACTAAAAAAAAGGCTTTCTACATCGCCCTATTAACATTGGTTAACGAAAGCGCGGTGGCATTTTTGTAATTAAATGGAGTTACTTAACATCGATTATAGCAAAACCGATGTTAACTACTTGATGTTAACATCGGTTATTTAAAAAACCGATGTTAACATGATGGTTAGATGAATATGGTAACATCGGTTTGTTAAAAAACCGATGTAATGTATTTGATGTTAACATCGGTTTTTACAAAATCGATGTTAACTATATTCAGTTAACATCGGTTATCCATAAAAAACCGATGTTGTTATGTTTATAAGTTAAAAATTGGGATTTCACAAGCCGCGCGCGCTCGAAAACCTTGCCCTGCCTCTTCTCTTTGTCACCGTGAAATCACTCTTCTCTTTCTCCTCCCGCCTGAAAACTGCCGGAAACCGCTCCCTCGACAACCACATTGTCCTTGCTCAAACCCACAAAACCCCTACACTGCCGGAAAACCCACATTCTCCTCGCTTGAACCCACAGAACCCCCTACACTGTTCTTGGAAGTCTGGCTCAAAGAAAACCCAACATACACTGTTGCTACTAGGGTGCTGAAACAGTCGTGGGTGCTCAAAGCTCAAAGCTTTCTCCGCGAGGTACGTAGGTCAACTTCGTCTATGCTAAGTTTCCATGGGTGTTCATGTTTTATTTATGATAATAATAATAATAATACGTCTTTAGTTGCAGTATTGCTGATTGAGGTACGAGGAAAGCTTAAAGTTTAATGTCATTTTGTTAGATCTCACTGCCATTGTCACTATTAGGGTTCGAGGTAAGCTTGATCTCTTTTTCATTTGTAGTTTACTTAGGAAACATGTTGAAGTTTGTCTCTGTTAAATCTATAGACTGCTTGGAGCACCAATAGAGATTACTAGTGATAAATCTTTAGGGAAATTTGTAACATAGAATCAATTATATGTAGGACTAGGGTCAGATATAGTCATAAACAAATTGTCTTTTGGTTCTTTGGTAGTAGATCACTGCTTTTGGAATGTTTTTTTTTTTGTCAGCAAAAATAATATATATTGATATATGAGGGAGTACCAGAGGTACCATAAATGCAAGAGTATGTAAGTAAGGCTGGTAAATCCTCATATCAGGCTGAATACAAACTGATAGGAGCTTACTAGCCTACTAAAAAGTGGCAAAAATTACAAAAACCACAGCTGGTGTTACCCTAGTTTACAAAAAACCAGCTGGTAGATTGCTAGACCAATAGTTGAAATGCATTGTAAAATTTTTCTCCATTGTTCTGAACC
The DNA here is from genome assembly GCF_000004515.6 of Glycine max. Lineage (NCBI taxonomy): Eukaryota > Viridiplantae > Streptophyta > Magnoliopsida > Fabales > Fabaceae > Glycine > Glycine max. Next base: position 37,214,556 of record NC_038254.2, on the reverse strand, counting down.
ATGTCCATGCCAAAAACAGTGCATCTTCCAGCAAGTTACTGCCATTGAATGGAGCATTCGTGAAAATAATCTTATTTCTATGCTGCCAAATAGACCAATTTAGAGCTACCCACCAACACTTCCACCTATTGTATTTCTTCCCACCTTTCATCCCATTGTTGTGCTGCAGAAAATGGAGCCTTGGATTTATAGGATAGGCCCCCGAGGTGCCTATCCATGATAGGGATTCCCACCAAAATGTTGTGTTTTGCTGCAGTCAAAGAAAAGATGAGATGCAGTTTCCTCCTTAATACTGCAGAAAGGACACAGGCTGTCATTTATATCAATTTGCCTTTTTCGCATATTAGACTTAGTCGGTAATCTATCTCTAATTAACCTCCCAGCAAAAATTGATGCTTTAGCTGGGATCTTTAGCTTCCATAAGTCCTTGAATATATCATCCATGTTTCCCTCCTCTGAGTTCTCTTGCAGCAGAATGTAGGCACTCCTAGAAGAATAGTATCCATTGGATTCAGGTTTCCATACCCAGCTGTCTGCTGCATGTTGTTGGAGTGCAGTGTGAGATATATCTTCCAAAAAACCTACAGTCGAGGCTACCTCATTGTCAAATAGGGGCCTTCTCCAAGAAAGGTTCCATTCCCATGCTGAATCTGTGAAGCTCCCCATTTGCAGAATTAATTTTTGTTGCTGGCGGGATATCTGAAATAGCCTAGGGTATTTCTGCATTAGTGGTTGACCAATTCCAGTCCATTAATCCTCCCAGAAATGAATTTTATCCCCACAGCCCACCCTCCATACTGTTCACTGTTGAAGTACATTATTGAATTGTTGGTCATGGGTCACCGCCATCAAATCCTGCCACCACACTGACTCATTGTTGACCCTTTTAGCATCCACCAGTGATCTCACCCACCATACTTAGAAGCCAATATTCTGGCCCACAGCTCCTTGCTTTGGTGAAACAAATCCCATCTCCACTTCTCGAGAAGAACTTTGTTGAAGGTCCTTATGTCTTTTATACCCAGGCCCCCTTTTTGTTTTGGGAGGTAGATAGTTTCCCATTTGGTCCACGCTATTTTCCTTTGCTCTGACCCTCCTCCCCATAAAAAGCTGCGCTGGATTCCAATGAGATTATCTGCTACTTTTCTGGGCAACCTGAAAAAAGATAGAAAATAAATGGGGATCAATGATAGGGTGGACTGAATAAGGGTCACTCTCCCCCAAAGGATAAATGGTGTTGTTTCCATCTAGCTAGCTTCCTCTCCCCCCAAAGGATAAACTGCTTTTGGAATGCATTTGGTTTCTTTGCTTGTGCAAGCATTTCAACCACTTCCCTGATGGTTGGTCTCTCCACACTTTGCTCCTGAACACATAGCATGGCCACAAAGTATATCTGCTTTGCTTCATCTAAGGGAATGTGACATAGCCTCTCATCAAATGATACAAAATTAATTTTAATTAACTTTGAAGAAACATAAAAGAAAAAAGTTAAATAATTTAGTTGAGCCAGTTCAAGAGCCCATGATCAGAGTATGAGTATGCTCAAATTCAACTTTGCCAGCCAAACATTCAAGTTCGAATTCAATAGAATTGATCTTTGAATTAAGCCAAGCTAAGTTAGTGAGTTTTCACTAAGGCAAGCAAAGCCATATTGTCAATGGTATTGTTTCCCAACCCTTCTTGCTTGCTACTTCAGATAATAAAATATAAGTTGATACTGCAGACACATATTTGCTAACTACTAGAAATAGAAAAAAAAAACAATAATTTCAGTTAACATCTTATAAAAGACTCTAAAACATTTAAATCTGAAACTCACACCATAATTTGGCGACATCCAGTGTCACATCACAGAATTTACCAGATAACTAAACTAAAAAACTTTTAAGAAATGCTCAGAGAAATCTATCCTTCTCTTTTAAAAGTTCAGAAGTTTCCTTGTTGCCATTGATATTAGGTAATGGAAAAGAATAGGAACCAACACTAACTTGCTCTTGAAGAGTTGAATAAATATCCAAGATCGTGTCTAGAAGAAATTTATCAGGAACAAATAATTTAAAAGCCTATATATGTAAGTCAAAATATCAGAACAATTAATAAATATTTAGAGAAGAAAAATATTTACCTCTGAACCTAAAGGATATCAAATTACCTGACAACATCTAGATACACTAGCAATGCTCGATAATGCAAATGTTCTATCATGGAACTCTAAGGAAAAACCTTTCTTTGTATTAAGCTTTAGTTGATTGCCTGCTATGGTAGGAATAACAAGTATTCCATCATCCTGTGGGACAATTAAAACCAGGAGATAATAGGGTGGTATTGAAGCATACAGTGGACTTGCCAAAATAAATTATTTTAGCCACTTTCATTATAAGAATCAGTGTACATTGTTACACCAGACTAATTGCTTATCTATTTTCCAGTCTTCCAATAATCTAATCTAATTTCTAACAACGTTCATTGACTTAAAATAACCTATATATGAAACAAGAGTAAGAACAGACTAATACCTTTAATAGACTATGCAAAAAAAAAAAATTCAAAACAAGTATATTGCTCATTATGTAGAGGAGTCTATTTTAAGCAAAGGACACACGTTATTACAATATAAATGTAACACCACCTTATGGCACCTGAACAATTTCTTTCTCATTAGTGGATGACGAAATCTAAGGATATTTATGAACCTCAGCCATCCAATACAAATGCATGAAACTCTTGAGCATTTTATAGAATTGAAAATTAGCTTTTGCTTTGTAGTTACCATCAGTTGCAGATTTTTCACAGCTAGTTGCCACGGTTATTAAACACACATTTGGTTTATGCTTATCCAACATAAATTTCCATGTGTTTAGTTTATAACTTTTTTTGGAGTACTCCAGTTATTGATACCCAGATTGGTATTATTATGTTTTTTTTTTTATTTTTAATTCATTTACAGAACCGCCAATCCTTACTCATACGACTTCATTCTCTTTCATAATAAATTTTTAATAGAAAAGCTTGCAGAGCAAGGTAATATATTATAATAAATGAAATGATAAAAAGTTTGAAAAGAATACCCTTGTAATGAAAGCATAACTGAAGAAAGAGTTTTCAATATAGATGTTTCATTTTGTTGGTGGGTTGATTGCTGATGAAGCCTTAGACTGGGCGCCCTAGAGTCAATATACTGACAAAGATTCAAATGCTTTGGAGCCTGATCTGCAAAACCAAAATGACTAAAACACTTCATAATTTACCCAAATTTTCTCCTCTTTTGGTGATTCAGTCGAGAGATCAACTTTTTCTTATGGAAAACTAGTATCTACTAAATCTGAAGACTGGCTTGATGAGCTTGAACACATTGTTATTATGTTGAACTTAGTTCATATATGCAACCAATTTTAGATATGTTGATAAGGTAGTTCTATCAATGCAATTGACATATTTTACACAACCAAAACAACTCCTAGATTGCCCTTGCGGCTATGAGAAGTGATAACTAATGATGCATCTTTCTAAGTAGAAGAATGGAGAAAGCTTTCCCTTCTCAACCTGGTTTCTCTTGCCCCTAAACTTCTTATGTTCAGTGTCACTGAAGATTAGTTTATTGTTGAAGATTGATTCATGCTTGCTGAAATCAATTTCTTACACTGAGAATGCTTTAAGAAATAGTTTCCTCAATCCTGTGCCAATTGCCAATAGCTTTGAGCTCCTCATAATTAGATTTAGTGTTGTTCACGGTAGCTCCTTTGATGTAAATAGAATTTAGAACACACACAGAGCTAGAATTAGCTCCTGCCCTCTGAAATAATCTTTAAACTTAGACATGTTTGTTTTGACTAATGCACTTGATAAGAAAAATCAGGATTAGATAAAAATACTACTCAAGTAGATTAGTTGGGCTATACGCATTTCATATCCATTGTTTGTTAAATAGCAGCCATGGTGCTATAGCATAGTGGGTTTCCCGCTAAACACCATTTTATGGCTATGACTTTTTTATTTTCTGATGGCATCTAGTTTTTTTTTTTTTTTTGCACAGCAAAAATCTGGTCCAGTTCCTGTACCCACTGATGAGGTTTCCTTAGTGGGGCAGACACTTCACACCTTCCTTTCTTGGCTGACACATCTGGTCAAGTCTTTATCACAGCAGGTACTTATTGTCCTTACTATATGTTTCTTCTTTTTAAATTAATTCATTAAGCGTGCCTCAAATTAGGCTATTTAACTTTGTTTCATGAACAGGTAGTTGTGTCTCCTGCAAAACCACCTCCAAAGCTCGATGATCCGCTTTATCTGATGACATTGACCATCCCAGAGCTTTTCTCGAGGCCTTATCAGGTTAGATGGGATGCCACTGTGTTCGGGGTCTTTAATCCAGATTTCCCCCTCTACATAAAGCACGAAGACCTCTCCGAAATCGCACACGGTGGTCAATGTCTCAGCATATCAGTGTTACAGTTGTGGATTTTGTAAGTCATTTTATATTACTTTTAATTACCTAAGTTATTGCTTTCAATTCATAAATATTTAACTTTGACTTAACATAAAACAGGCATCTCACTGAAACATGTATGCGAGCGGGGAATTCTGATATCTATGGATTCCTCGAGCCACAGTCCATTTAGAGGTCTGGGCAATCGCAGTTTGAGTCTGAAAGTTACATAAAGACATGGATGCAGAGTTCAAAACGCGATGTCTATCTTGGAGCCTACCTAAATGGGTAAGTCACAAAATAACTGAATTTAATTAATGTTTACTAATGTACTAACCCATATTAGTCTCCACTGCAGCAGACACTGGCAGATGGTGGTAATCCTGCCCAAGGAACACCTAGTTGTCTGGTTTTGTTCATTACATAATAGGCCATACAACTACCTTAAGGGGATTATTAATAGGTTAGTGTTCTTTTAAATACATTTGCATTGAAATACCTCAACGTACAACACCAGTTTTTAATTGTTACTCATCTGGAACAGTGCTTTAAAAGGTCTTGATGATGCTCCACAGCCTAAATCAAAGGCTCCTGCTAGGTGGATTGTCGTCAAGGTACGTCATTTACATAAAACTTCCACTTATATATATTTCTTTATGTGTTTGTACACTAGTTGTTTAATTAATATCCAAATTTCATTATGTATTTAGTGTAATAGACAAAAAGGAAGTACTGAGTGCAGCTACTATGTGATGCACTGGATGTCCATCATCATTTTAGGAACTTTTAGGAATAATTGGGAAGCGGTAAGTTTATTTCAAACAAAATCGATTTATTTATAATTTGTATTACATTATTAACTTATTATGATTTATTTCATCATGCAGTATTTTAACGATCCTAGACCATTGGAGCCAGAGAGATTAAAGGCATTGCGGATCCAGTGGGCACAGTTTTATCTCCGAGTTAGAGATCAGGCCTAGGATTTAGGGACATTATCTTTAGCTTAGTTCACTTTGGTTTAACATTTTTGACATTTTCTATGTAATATGAACATTGAATTCATTTGATGATTGTTCTTTATGATAAATCAATTATTTGATGTTTATTATCATTAAAACTGCTTGAAAGCATAATAAAATGTTTATTTGCTGTGAATTGGGCTTGAAATTGCATTTGACAGGTACAACTTTGAGTTTACTGTAAAAACAGAAAGTATATATATAAAAAATACTTGAAAACAACATCTGTTATTAACAAAAACCGATGTTAATATGGTAAGCAACATCGGTTATTTACAAAAACCGATGTCGACATGAACCTTAACATCAGTCATACACAAAACTGATGTTAACTTTTGTACATTAACATCGGTTATTCATACATAACCGATGTTACCGTTTCTATATTAACATCGGTTATTTATACATAACCGATGTAAATGTACATAAGTTAACATCGGCTATCTATGAATAACCGATGTTAATGTACAAATGTTAACATCGGTTATCTATAAATAACTTATGTTAAAGTTGTACACTAACATCGGTTTTCTATGAATAGCCGATGTTATATACAAAGACGTACAACAAATAAGTATATGCATCATCAATGTTGACATCGGTTTTCTACTGAAACCGATGTTAATATATGACATTAACATCGGTTCTTCTAGAGAACCGATGTTAATATATAACATTAACATCGGTTTTACTACAAAACCGATGTCAACTTTCGTCATGCATACACTTTTTTTGTTGTAGTTCTTTGTGTTTAACATCTGTTATTTAGAAAACTAATGTTATCATATTTATGTTAACATTGGTTTTTGAAAACCGATGTTAACGATGATACATTCAACATCGTCACTTTCAACATCGGTTTTAGAGCTGATGTAGAATGCCCTAAATAACCGATGTTGAAAGTGTAATTTCTAATAGTGTATTTATTATTTATATTGAAATTCGGCTGAGACACTATATATAAGTGTTTGTTTGAGTATGCATTACATTGTTTCAAACATGGATCAATAATTTTTAACCAAATTTAGGCCATTATTTGGAACCTATGGTTGTGTTTAGGGTCTTATTGGAAAACTGTATTTATTAAAGAACCTATGGTTGTGTTTAGGGTCTTATTGGGAAACTGTATTTATTAAAGAAGACAAATATACTTTAAGTATAACATGATACCAAGTTGACTCATCTTCCAAAAGTAAATAACACAGTATAAGAAGATTTTTTATTCTTCTACCAAATTAAAAAATTTATTTCTTATGTTATCGAAAATTACATTTCCTTCCTTTTTTTCCTTCCAAACGTTTACCTTAAACTCAAAAAAATTAAAGTAGGAGATTTTTCTTAATTATTATATTTATTATCCTTTATGCACAAAATATAAAGTGATGTCTCTTTTATTGAATTTGTACCTATTTGGCTAAAATTTGTAGCTTTCACCTTGACATGGCAGAGGTTTGAGCAACTAAAGAATCCTAGGAAAAAGAGTGAGCAACATACTAGTAATTCAATGATTAACAATGAAGATCTTTTAACCATATACATATACTTTACTAATTAATAGTCTCAATTGTGATTTCTTTACTACCTGAATTTTTCTCGGTATATTTATAAGCCGATTTACTCCAATAAATAGTCAGAAAAATTGAAATCCAAGTTGTCGATCACCTCGGAAAAATTGAAGCAAAAGGAGTCTTTTCTTTTTCTTTTTCTTCTCTTGAATAAATGGTTGGAAGACAAGTTGAGAAACAAAAAAAAAGGCTCAATAAGCAAAACATAGGATTGAAACAATTTTGTCTTCAAAATCAATCCAATCCAATTGATGTACACCTTTAAATTTTGTGAATTTCATCGATTCATCACTTTTTTCTATAATTTAATTCCCACTATTTAAATGTACAATTTTTATCACATAAAAATTTAACATCAAAATGCTCATTTTGGATATGATATGGTCATGAGGAAAAGGATTTTTTATTTTTCATAACATGGTATACATATATATTTACAAAATGTTGGCTTTTTCTTTTGGAAGATGCACTATTAGAACAGTTGAGGCAAAGGTTGTTGTTAGTTCAATTAGACAGAGAAAAGTGTGCTTTCTCAAGTGTTTACTGTAGCATATATAATTGTCAAGTATTTTTTGTAGCCTCAGCCTATCATATTAGAACTAGTGTGAATCTCATAAATGTTGATTAAAATGAAACTGTGTTTAAGTTTGTTTGGAAGAGCAGCTCTCCGAATAAAGTCTTGGCTTTTTCATGAAATCTTTTACATGACCGTTTGGCAACTAAAGAAAACCATGATTATGAAGGGCCAAGACATTTATAGTAGCCAAGATGAAGTTACTACTTCACCTTCCTCTAGTGAAAGTGAAGAAGCAAAAGGGGAAGAATCTAGTGAAGAAATTGACTCCCAAGAAGAAAGGGACCTTTTAATGGTCAGAAGGCTTCTAGGAGGCCAATCTTGTGACTTGGTAAATTGGATTGATGCTATTAAGCTTCACTTGTATTGTTGCTCTATTTTTATTTTCTTCATCCCTGTTTTTGTGTGTTTTCGCATTCCTTTATAGTCGCATACAAACTATTCAAAAAAATTTCCCCATTTCTTTTTTTTGGGAAAAATGTAAATTATATTAAACCCAAAATGATACAACAATAAACGGGGCATACCCCGTAGCTAGAGAAAATCAAAAGTCTCCCTAATGCAAGAAGGCCTATATCAAGATGCTAAAAAAAATGCAACAGGTGCGCTTGTCTATACATAAGAAACTTAATCTTGCTAATAATCTCTATTACAGAAAATTGATAATCTTCAAAAATCAGCTTGTTCCTAGACAGCCAGATGTAGTAGACTGTAATTGCTATAGCCAAACAACGTAATTTTCCTTGAACACCTGATTTGGATCTGCCCCTAATTAAAGAGTCAGTAATGCACTGTAAAGAAGTGAAACGCCTACGGAAAAGAGCCAAATCACGAATGTGAGCCCAAACTTGGAGAGATTTCCTGCTAGAAAAGAACAAATGAGCATTTGACTCAGCCTCATTTGAACATAAAGGGCAGAGGGAACCCTTGTTCAAAAAAACAACTTTGTCAAAAGTAAGCAGCCAGTTCCTTTAAGCAAGCCACAGAATGAAAGACATCTTAGGGGGATTGCTGAGTTCCATATAACAGAACACCAACTAACAGTAGGCTTGACACCTCTAATGTATTCATAGGCTTTGCCAACAAGCAATTGTTCATTGGTGCTCCAAGATTGAATCCTTTTGTTGGCCTCTTCCGTACTTAGCTCTTTGGAGATAATAAAGTCCCTTATTTGAATGATTTTCTTTATCAAAACTGAATCCGATGAAGAAGTATTGTAATTCCACACATCAGGTGCTGCGGAAAGAACATAGGAATGATATTGAATCATATTTCTGAGTTCGACCAAAGTTAATCTTGTGCTGTGGAATTTCCAAGTTTTACTTGCTTTTGAATGATTCGAAAGTCATTTTCCATTAATTTTTTTTATCAACATCAATCGAGACTATTTTTTATCAGATGTCAGTTGGGGCAATTTTTTGGCAAACGTCGGCTTGGACTTTTTTCGATGACATAGGCTGGTGATATTTTTTGCTTGACGTCGGTTAAAAACCTAGCATATGTTAGCCAAAAAATGGCCTTGGCATCGACCAAAAATAGCCTTGACCATTGTCGACCGAAAAGCATCATCAACTGATAAGTTCTATCCTATTTTATTGTGTCCTTTTTACTCTTAATGTTTTTTTGTGGCCATTCCAACCATTTGAATGATGTGAGAATAGACTGTGATTGGAAAGTCATGATTTTATTTGGAATTGAAATTGGATGGTTGATGTGTTTTGACCTAGGGATTTTTTTTAATATATTAATTTTGTAAGAGGCTTGCTTTATATGTATCAAGATTTTATGATTTATCTTTCTATGGATATGTGGTAAGTTGTAAAATTCAGAATATTTTTTTCCAACAAATTGGGGACAAGAAGAAATGGTGTCTCCTTAACCATGAACTATGAAATTGGGATAGAACACCTCTTTTGTTATATGAGATTGATGTTTTGGGTATTTCATGAGTCATAATGGTTTAAATAATATAAATGTTCTCAAACTCTATTTGAATCATATTTAATGAAAAATATTACTTTTTTTATTTTCATAGATTGTTTATTCTAGTCGATAAAAAATCAAGTTTTAAATTCAAATCAATCAAATGAAATTTTCTTCATTTAAATAGTGGATAAAATTTAAAGTTCTAGTCATTGAGACAAGTTGTTGTGGTAACGATACTCTACATACATTTTTAATTATTTGTATAGGTACACTTGCCTAGAGGTCAACTCCAACTAGTTCAAACTCATTCAAGTATGGGTTGGGTCATGGGTGTTAACTTTTAAACCCATGAACCAAACTCATAGACCCATTGATGTGACATGTCTTTAAAATTACTATTGTTGTTTATATGTTTACATATTTTTTATATTTAAAAGTTCAAATATTAGTGATAACACATTCACTAACTTGTTCACACTCCAAAGTCTTTCATGAGTTACTAAGTTCCCATTCTCTCTCTCACTCTCTACACTTAGCATCAGATTAAGGTTTCCAATTTTTTCTATTGCCCTCCACACATTGACTATAGGACATCCCCTCCATAGCGTATTTCGATTTCTTTGAATGTCATTGTTGACTGATTGAGATTAAGTACTTAATTGTTAAGCAATATCACCATAAGACTTTCATGATGCGCCAGCTAAGTGACTAGGTTCATGGTGATTTTTCATAATTTGTATTTTGTGCTTATTTAAAACCTCAGTTTTAAAAAGTTTAAAACAAATTTAGATGTTCAAAACCAATTCACTTAATCAAAATCAACTTGTTTGTGACCAAGTTGTTTAGGGTTGGGATTCATAAAAATGTAACATGAATCCAACCTACCTTCTCAAGGAGGAAGCTACAGGATTGAGCCAGATATATAGGTACAAATTCAATAAAAGGGACAACATTTTTTTTTGTGTGTGTGCATATGTGAAGGGTAAAAAAAGTTGGCCAAATCTATGCTATCTTTTTTAGTTTTAAGTAAAGGTTTCATAGATAAAAAATTGAAGTTAAAGAAATTTTGAATTCCATCAGAACTAATTTTTTATTTGGTATAGATAAAAGATCTTCCTATACTATGTACTATTTAATTTTGGATGATGAGTCGATTTGGTAGTAGGTCTCATAAATTAGAAATTGAAGTAAAGGCTTTAAGAGTGATTTGATTTAGGCTTAGCCCTCCAAATGTCTAAAACAGTCAACCAAAGTCAAAGTAAGGAGTTGTAAGTCGACCAATTTATGACAATTTTGTAAAAAGAAACAAGTTTAGTCAAAACCTTAGAAATTAGAGTTTTGAACACCAAATTAACTAATTAATTAGTGTAGGCCTAATATAAATAATTTAAATAGACAAAGACCTAATATAATTAATGTTTCTAATTATTAATTAGTTAACTTGAATTTAATTAACCTTAATTGTCTTAATTAAAGATAACTAATAATAGATTACTCCCTCCGTCTCAAAACAAGCTAAACAGGTATTTTATTTTCAAGATCCTTGTGATGAAAGATGGTTAGTGGTTCTACATGGAAAAACAATTAATGTTAATTTAGCCTAAAATGATTAAATTTGTACTTCTGAGTTCAAGGATAGTGGGAAGCATTTTGAAACTTTGAAAAAGGTGAACGAGAGGTCAACATTGTGTTAAGCATAGAGGTGGGTCTATGTCTTCGGTGGTGCATACAGGATATTAGGAAGGGAGGCAGATTCATGAAGGTGTACCATGGGTGAGTAACTTTGTGGATTTATTTTACTTTTGCATTTGTTTGAACTCACTAAGGCTTGGTGCTATGGCACAACTTTTGTCTATTGCCCATCCAATTATTAATATATTCGATCTTTTTTCTAAAAGCATTGAGGTGAGACACGACAAGGTTCTAGGATTCAAAAAACTCATCTTTAATTGATTTAGGTGAGTTTTAACTATTAGAAATTGTAATTTAGTTTTTAAATATAGATTGGTGATTTCACAAATCCCATGAAATTATATTTTAAAATTTCTAATAGACACGTTATCACTTAACTAACGATAGGAATCTAGAATAATTTTTTAATATATCAGGAAACTAGAGGTCATCATTAATTCATTTATTGATTTTTTTTTTGTCTACCATGAATATTTTAAGAATATAAGTAAAAAAGTTGATTAATGTTACATTAAAAAGATAAAATGACAATTATTTTGAATTTTTTCTTTCTTACATGACAATTGTGATGGAATGTGGAGGAGTAGAATATAATGAAAGATAGAAGATTAAAGTCTCTTGCAAGATGAATAATGAAACTTTAATTAATCCTAATGAAACAAATTTGGACCCAAAAACCTAATGGGCCAATGGGGCTCGGCCCAAAACTCCAAGATGTAGGGTTACAATACAAGAAATGTAAACACTCTCCCTTGGTCCTCATTCATGCGCAGCCACTTCTAGAGTTTTAGGAGAGATAAGAGAGCTTTTATCTCTTGCCTTGTGTTCTCTCTCTAACTTCATGGTCATCCTACGTCAAGTTCTCACCTTTACAACCCAAATCTTGTCCCTTGGACATCAAATTCAAGGAGGGAGCTCTAGCAGACAGGGGTTTTTCATCAATCCATTTTGTTTTGCATTTTCTTGAACTCTAGAAGACTTCAAATCTCTCAAGGTATTGAGAGTTTCAATTTTCTTTAATGTCAATTTTGGTTTGGGAGGTTATCCTCCATGAGTATGGGCTCTTAGAGTCATTTCTATATTATTTGGTGTTGAAAGTTTGTGCACACATGCTGTTTTACAAATTTCAGCTTTGACATACTTCACACAGTTTTTTTACTTTGTTTGATTCACATACCGTTTGATGAAAATAAAATTATATTTGAAAAGTAGACTCTTGAGGAATATGAATATATATATAATACGTTATGTTTGGATTAGAATTGAATTGCTATATGAACTTTACAAATTGACTCTTCTGCTAAGTGTTGCAGTTTGGAATTCGTGCATTGTTTTCATAACTATTATTGTAGTAGAGATGCTACTGAAATTTGGGGGATAACGTTGCAAAATAGGCTTCATAAATACTCTATAGAAGGAAAAAAAAATGTTAACTTGAGTATTAATATAAATTTTTAATCAGATAAATATATTTATGTATAAATTTTTAATTTGTTCGACTTTTGGTTTATTTGATTTTAAGTTTTTTGCTTGATTTATTCATAAAGTTATTTGATAAAATCAGTTTATGAACATTCCTAAGAAAACTGATAAAGTAAAGACATCAAATGTACAATCAAGTCTATTAACTAGTAAAGTACGCTTTTGTTGACAAATCTACAATGTTAAACATTCATAGATTAATATGTATAGTACATTCTTTTGCCTATGATTCTTTAATGGACATTCTCTCCTACTTAATTTTTTCAGTTTAAGGTAAAAGTTTATTTAGAAGGAAAATTAATTTTGAGTTGCATAAAAAATTCCTTGTTGCTTTTGGTAGGGATAAAATATCTTCATATATTGTGCTATTTACTTTTGAATGATGAGTAGATATGGTTGCACATTATACATAAATTAGGTTAGTCTTTTTTAATGAATTTAATTACTTATATCGATACCTATATTATATTTATTAGGTTAGAAATATGTAGACACAAAATAACATAACACCATGACATAAACTTTTGCAGTTTCCAATTGAAATTCACATAATTGGAAGGAATTATAGAATATATATATATATATATATATATATATATATATATTAATACTATAGCTGGTCTCATATATAAGCTAAAATAATTACTTCCCATAAATTAAGAAAGTTAGTTGAAATAATTTAATTTTACTAATCTCAAGTAGAAAGTAAGGTTATTCTTAAAATGTCCTCCATTCAAACCTGATTCTTTGTACACTATATTCCATCCAATATCTACATATATTGTTAGGGATGAGTCGAGCCTAATGGTTAGTGTTTTATATGCATACCTTGGAAAATTGCACTTTTCTTAATTTGGCTTTTGTTCTTTCTTGCAATATCCTCACACTCAATTTTTCAGGTATTTCTTTATTTTTGAAGTGGCGTCTCCAATCATCACACCTTGAAAAAGGTATGTATGTCTTCAACACCCCAATCCCAACCAATAGGGAAGATGAGATCATTGCTAAAGCCCGTTAGAAAACAAGTATGATGGTTATATTTGAATGGGACACATCTTAAAAGGTACGTGTGAGACACTTTTTTTAAACTACGTGATGGAAACAAATAAGAAATTTCTTGTCAATTATTTTTATAATTATCAGATGATTGATAGTACGCCTTATATGAAACAAGTGCATAAATTGAATGTATGCTTAATTTCTACGAACAAACACAATATGGATGTAGATGAAAGTTAATTATTCTATCTTGAATCATTGACAAAGTTCCTTCCTTATGGAATGACTTTAAAAAGTTTGAATCATCTAAAAGATCAAACCGATTTCTATTGAACAACCGAGGTAATAAAATGATACCAAAGGTACATATGTTCAACAAATGGTGTGAGTAATGGAGGAAGGTACATTGAACACGTTCTCTAAGGGTAGGAAGTGGGATTTTGTTATTCCTGTAGTTTCACGTGCAGCCATAGTAAAATTGCATTTACTACTTCATTAAATATTGGATTGAGTTGGAATTTTGTGAGCCAATTCAGGATACATAATTCTTAAATCTAAATCTTTGGTTTGTTTATTGGTTGCTTGTGGTGAGAGATATTTAGTTTGTACTATCAACAATTTTTTTATACTTTCATCTTCTTGATTCTCTATTTGTATGTTTGTTGTTGTTTTAGTTGTTTAACCAATACTCACTTTTATCTAAAACCATGTGATTTTCAGAATCATGGGATTCGGCTGTTTTCTTAAAAAAGGTGAGAGATATTTTGTTCATTAAGTTGTATGATTAATTGATGAACGTGATTTGTGCACAAACTTGAGTATGTTTAATCTAAAACCATTTGGTTCATATATATTTTAAAATGGTGGGTGATTATGTGAAATTTTCAAAATTATTTAAGATTGTATCCTTTCATGAGATTTTGTGTCCACTCATATGAAGTCAAAGTATGAATAGATGTGCAACAAACATGAGATGTGACTCTTTACCAAGAGTCATGACATGTGACTCTTACCAAGGGCCTTGAATGCAGAAAATCGCCAGATTCTTTGTAACCGTGCCCCTTCCTTTCTTCCCTTATGCACATAGAGAAATAAGGAAACTATCATCGCTAGTTGTTTTCTTTGGTATTCCTTAACTTTTGTTGAGTCATCACCTCTAATTTCAACTAACATGATAGATAAATTTTGCTCGTGCATGTGTGCACGCATACCATGTCGAAGCATAGGTTGATGTCGATAGATATTATAAAAATACATACCTTTCATACACAAACAAACATATTGCTAAATCCTACAAGATCATATTGTAGTTTGATTTTTGAACATTCATGTCATTTAATTATGCTAGTATCAGAAATAAGTAAAACATATTAACAAATGGTAAAGATTTGGTTTATAAGCTAATAATTTGTTCAACAATGACAAAATTTTGTTATATTTAATTTCTAAGTCAATGTACCTAGTCTATTGATTCTCTTTTCAAGATCCAATACTCCTCCAATAAACTGCCTTGATTCATTTATCTCATTTCCATCTTTATAATCTTCCTCCAAAGCCTCCATCAGTGGTTCAACGGTGTCTTGGGAAGGATTTCCAAATAAAATAGTTTTCAAAGGAGAAAATTCAGGTGGAAACACCAGCATCATTGCATAGACTGCTCTTTCACCGAGTAATATTCTTTGCAAAATCATGATGATGATACAATATTGACTGCTTCCACCATCCTGCATAACATGTGGTGACATCTCCCTCAAAAAAGGCAAGCAGGTAAATAGAAATTCCCGTTAGATATGGGTTTGTAGTAATTTTTCCATGCAATGCCTTTGGTTCCAAAGAATGTAGCCACACAATCTAAAACTTCTTGATGCATTCTAAATTGCATAGCCACTCTTTATGTGATAGGTACTTTTGTGTAATACATTTGTGTGACAACTAGCATTGAAACTCTCATGCACATAGCCAATAAAAAAAAACTAATTTTATTTATTGAACATATTGAACATAAGGGTGCTAAAGAATGTAGTCCCTAGCTGAATCCAGGGCAAATCTCCTACCCTCAATTTTCAAGGGATTAAGCTTGTGCCACCCACATAGCATAGGTTTTTCATGGTTGATCAACCTAGGTTGTGGTTACAAATTTGAGAATCTCTCCCATAACCAAATATGAACCAAGTAGTAAAAGGGTGACCAAAGAGTTACCTTTTATCATCAGCCAAACTAACTATTGTTTTCTTCTACAGACCTAAATCATTTTATATGTTGGCTTAAAATATTGGTCGCAAAGCTGATTATCTACATCAAGGAAAACAAACTTGCTCACCAAGCCATTGGGAGAGAAATCAATCTCTGCCAACCAAGTTGCAAGGAATGTTTCATGCTCCATTTCATTCCCACTATCGACGAATATCCACCCTTGCTAATGTATAAACCCCATCCTTTTTATTCCTTGTAGTTTGTTTTCCTATTGTATGTATCAATTTCTTCTCCACTTTTATCATTTCCTAGCTTTGAGATGGGGTGAAGACGGGATCATGAACTATTGGAAAATTCTCCAACACCATCACATCCTCCAAAGTGTTTTTTTTCTCACCTTAGGGTAACAAAAGGTATTTGTCTCAGGACATGCACCACTTCTCAACAGCCCCAAAACACATGTTTTCATTTTTTGCTATGAAGCACTTGGGTTGAAAACATGTGTTTTGGGTTGTTGAGAAGTTGTGTCCTTAGACAAATACCTTTTTGTGCTCCTAGGGTGAGAAAAATGTCACCTTGGAGGATGTGATGGTGTTGGAGGGTTTTGCAACTGTTGGTGATCCTATCTTGACCCCATTTCAAAGCTAGGAAATGATGAAGGTGGAGAAGAAATTGATACATAGAACAGGACAACAACAATCTCCAAGGAGTAAAAAGAGTGGGGTTTATATAAACATTAGCATGGATGGATTTTTGTCAATAGTGGGAGTGAAATTGAGCATGAAACATCCCTTGCAACTTGCTTGGCAATGATTGGCTTCTCTCTTAGTGGCTTGGTGAGAAAGTTTGTTTTCCTTATTGTTGTTCATCGTGCTGGAGAGAATCAGCTTTGTGACCAACAGTTTTATCCAACATATAAAATGATTTTGGTTTATCGAAGAAAACAATAGTTTATTTGACTGGTAATGAAGAATTGGAATTGTTGTTAACTCTTTGGTCACAGTTTTACAACTTGGTCCAAACTTGGGTGTGGGAGAGATTAACAAATTAGCAACCATAGCCTAGGCTGATTACCAATGAAGAACCTATGCTATTTAGGTGGAACAAGCTTAATCAATTGAAAATTGACGGTGTGAGATTTTCCCTGGACTTTACTAGGGGCAATTTTCCTTGGCACCCTTAATCATGTTCAATTTGTTGGTAAGTTTAGGTCTTTTAATCCAAAAAAGGAAACTTGGTTACCATGTGAGAGTAATTTGGATAAATGAAAATAGTTTTGGTTGTTATATGCATGAGTATATCGATGCTTGTTTGCAACAATGTATTATAAAAAAGTGCCTACCACATAGAGAGTGGCTATGCAATTTGGAATGCATCAAGAAGTTTCAGATTGCGTGATTGCATTCTCTGGCACCAAAGCTATTGCATTAAAAAATTACTGCATACCCCAAATTACTTTAAAAAATTGCAAACAATATTACTTGGCAAAAAAGCAGTCTAAAGCTACTCTGTCATCATGGACCTCATGTATCAAAAGCAAATACAAATGGTAATGATGTTGATGTTGCACGTGAATTTTCTCCTTTGAAAACTGTTCAATTTGGAAATCCTTCTCAAGACACTGTTGACCCAAGAGATGGAGGCTTTGGAGGAAGACTATGGAGATGGAAATGGGAAAAATGAATCAAGGCAATATATTGAGGGGTTAATGGATCTTGAATAAAGAATCAATAGACTGGAGACAGTGACTAAGAAATTATAAAGATAGCAAAATTTGGTCACTATTGAACAAATTATTCTTATAAACCAAATCTTTAGCATTTGTTAATATGATTTACTTATTTCTTATACTAGCAAAATTACATGTATGAATGTTCAGCCTAAAAAGAAAATATGACATGATCTTGTAATTTTTAATGCCTTGGGTACATTAAATAAAGACCAGAAGGGATACTAACTCACTTCTCATTATCTTAAATATAAATAAAAAATGAAAATTTGAAGCAAAATGTCAGCCTTGAATTCAAACTTAGAATGGGATTGTTATCAAAGATGGATGAGAGATAATATAGACAAAGGTAAAGTTTAGAAAAAATAAAATTCGCAGACCCACCCAAACCAAACGTCCTTGCACAATTGATACAGCAACACCATCTTCCAAACCTTAAAAAGTGGTGATCTAAAGGACATACATGCAAAGGAAACAAACTTCCATGGTAAAGCATAAGTTGCATTGATTGTTTAATTGGTATCCCATCCATTCATATATAAATCATACTGTGAATTACTTAGTACCACAATGAAATAACTTATTAAGGAAAGTACTATAGCCTCCAACTCTGTTTTTGCATGAAAATATGTAGATGTTGCAATAAACATGCCTTTCAATTATGCCAACGAATTAAATTAACAAGCAAACACAAGGCACTCACTATGTGCAAGTGATGTAAATTTCCTTTAATTTTGAGTCTCAACTTCTTGATCCAGTTGCTGCTTCCAGGAGGCTAGTAGAGCCTCATCCTATACCAGGAAATATATTATGAATAGCCTCATCTTATACAAGGAAATATACTATGAATACAGTATAAGGAGAGGAAAATACCCTACAAATATTCCCCTGTATATACCTGTGGCATGTGAATTGTAATTTTATTTGGGAAAAGCTTAGTCAAAGTTCTATTTTGTTTTCGGGCTTCCTTCCCCCCTGTCATGCAATCGTCCAAAACTATGCTAAAAAGATTGAAGAGGGATAACATTTATTTCACTTAGATAGCTTGAAAGAAATAATATTAGGTTGAATGTAAGAAGCATATTGTAGATATACCATCCAAGAAGCTCAAATGACTACATATGCAAAAAAAAAGCCTCAGAACTATATATGTAATGTTTTATAATATAATTAAAATGGAATAATGTGAGCATATGCATATATACTTTGGTGAAATGGAATCATATGCCCATAGACATATGTAATTGCAGCCAAAAGACTGCACCAGAAATTGGATAAAATCAGTTCTAGCGGCTACAAAGAGAGAAAAGACACTTTCCATGGGGTGCATGGTGCTTGATGCTAATGCTTTTGCATCATGATCATGAGATAGAAGAGAATATGATTGGTGTCCCTAGTAAAATCAGCTCGCTACAAGCACGCGCACTGACAGCAATGTGTGACGTCATGCAGGTTATGCCCAGAGGTAAAAGCAATGTGTGATTTTTTTATCACTTCTATTTTACAGCCTTACAAGAAGACTTCAAATAATTTTTTTAATGAAAGAATGTTAGAAACAGAATGCAGAAAGTGTCACTATCAAATGGATATAATTTGGTTGATTAAGTGGAGCTTATGAGTTATTATAAAAATTTTGATACTTTTTATTTTATTTTTTATGCATAAAAAGTGTAGCTAACATTTTTCACATTGTAATATTTTTTTTACTTTAAAAAAAAAAAGAAAAATCTGTTTGCACACTATGTCATTGGGTTGGGTTATACAACCATGTAAAAAAACTCAATCAGATAAGTAAATATTTATTGCTTATTGCATCTTCCAAAAGCCATGAATGAACACCCAATGGAGAAATTTGAGAAATTCTGCAGAGAGAAAAAACACACAGCAGAGAGAGATAGAAAATGAAGTACCTGAACAACAAATTGTTCAGTTCCTCCTGCCGCAGCAGTAAATCTTTTTCTTGAGTGTTCCTGCGCCTCTCCTCATTAAGCTTCGTGATGGTTACCTCAGCCTGCAGAAATTATAACTATATTGATTGCTTCCAACAACAAAGTTTTCTTTAAAGAAAAAATATTCCTCTCTAACGTCACCTTTAACGTCAATGATACTGAAGAGGATAGAGTTTGACAATATTCCTCTTTTTTTGGCTCTATGAGAACTAAAACAAAATGATATTACCGTGGCCTTATTTCTTAAAATTAGTAACATGCTCAGTTAATCAAATATTAGATACCTTTAAAACAAACATTATAATTATTTTCTCCATCAATTCCCATTTAAAATAGTTGAGTAATGACTTTCAGATATTTTGGCAGCAAAGTATAATCTAAATAACAAAGTTGAATTAGCATCTAAAGTAAATATAATATTATGTTATAATTTTTATATTATAAATATTTAAACACACTATCCTAAAAATGTAAAAACAGAGACATTCCATTTCTCTATTTTTGAAAGACTAGTATGTATCATGTATTTTATAAGTGAAGTAGCATGTGACCAATAGGCGTATATATTTAATTATCTTTAATAAAAATTTTAATTTAAATTTTGAGGATAAAAAAACATAAATGAAAGAAAAAAAAACACATTAAAATAATCAGTTAAATTTTTCAATCAAAATTAATTAGCAACAAAATTAATCAATACTCCATATCAATAACATAATAAATAAATAAATAATACCATAGTGTAGGTACCGAAAATAGGAACATGTGAAAGTTGAAATTTGGTGTCTTAACGTTTAGACAATACCAAATAAACTACTTTAATTATTACTACGTTATTTAATAACTACTTATTAAATAATTTTATTGTAAAAGCTACAATTTGATTATATATAATCAAAATTATTATATTATTCTAAACAAACTAGTTGTAAGCTTGTATAGTGTGCAGAAAGATATAGATAAAGGTAAATCATACCTTTAATGCTAAATAGTATGATGAAATGGTACCACGTACATTTCCTGTAACAGCTGTTAAAGTATCCTTGGTACTATGTGTGCCACGAATCAATAACAAAAGGCATTTCATCTCATGATCAGCTATTATTGTGAAAGCTGGTTTCAAAATCTGTAAAAGAAGTTAAGTAAGTGTAATCAAATAAAATTAAAAAGTATCCATTTAAAAGAAGAAATGAGTATATATATATTGTTAATTAAAAAGTATCCATTTTAAATATAAAATGTTTAAAATATTTAGACTAATTAATCTTTTTGGCTAAGAAGTATCCATTTTATATATACTGCGTCCCATATATGAAGTACTGAAGTAGTTAACTTCATTGAACTTGAACGCCTCGGTTTTGAGTATAAATATTTTACTGCTATTATCAGCCCAATGCATGAAATAATTTATAATTAGGCAGTTTATTTAATATCACCCGTGATATATAGCTGATTAATAATTTTACTGCTACCAGTGATTTCTTTACTAGAAGACTATTAAGCTTCATAGATTAATAAAGGTTTTGAATGAAAAATAAAAGGCCATAAGCTGAATTAATCTGTTCATTCATAGAAAACAAAAAAAGGTACATGAACCTTACAATTCCACCATTTGTGTTTCTTCCCCCTTCCAATCCTACATTGGGTCTCATGACAACCTTGAGACATCTTACATGGCATTCGCACCATGTTTCAGAATATAATGCTTCAGCTGTATTCAAATTTCAAAAGCATAACTTGTGGATTACCTCTTTGTAAACATCAATTGGAAGAGGCAATCTAAGATATGCAATCCATTCTTTAGTAAATTTTAGCTTCATCTTTTTGGCAACTTTGGCTGCTGACAATACCTATATATGTAAAATGAAAATTAAGTAGACAGTAAAAAAAGAAAAACTACACAAACAATTACAAGAGTTTTTAAATGAGAAGGGCCTTCAATATATAAATTCATTAAATTGAAGATAAGAAAACTACTAGGGAATTGGAGGGCAAGAGTTCCTTAATAATGAAAAAACAAAAATGGAGACTTGGGAGGTTCCTCCTGTTCTCTTCCTATTGTTTTACCCAGTTCATCTTTATTCCTGCCGACATCAACATCATCGTCAATTACCCCTTTCTCACCAGTATCCTCTGGTTGGTTCTGAAACACCTCGCCATGTTATCTACTTTAGCATCAACATGTGAAGCGTCACTGCGATCAACTAAGCCTTTCTCCAAAGAACTTTCTGATTTACCAGAATCTCCTCCAAGTTCAACCTTCCCCTCATCCGACAAGCTACCACTCACATAACCTTTATGCTTCGCTGCAAATTAAAAGCAAATGGAAACTAAAATTAGAAACTAAAGCAATGCAACTAGATCAAGAGAAGAAAAGAGGGTACCTCGAAGAACGGCACCACAGCCACCACATGGATAGACAGAGCAATCAACGAGTTCGAGAAGAAGATTTTGACACTTTGGGCAACGCACCAATCACAACTTGTTGGCTGAGTCCGACATGAAGAAACATTCGTTTGAAGGGAAAGGAGAGGGAGCGGTGGAGGCGGAGGCGAAGGAGGAAGGGAGCTTGGGGGGAGAGGGAGGAAGAAGGAGAGGAGTGACGAAGGGAAGAAGGGGAAACGAAGGTGAAGGTGAGGAGAAGAGGCAGATTGTTGATATGCGAGGTGGAAGAGAGAAGTTGAGGTGCGGCATCAAGCTAGGGTTAGTATTATAAAAGAAAGAATAGGAAGGCGGTTCTGTTTTGAAACTCGTCGTCATTCAAATTTTAAATGATTACAAAAATGCCATCCTATCACATTCTAAGACGGTTTTTCATAACCGCTTTAAAATATACGTCATATAAACAAAATATAATGATTTTAATTACAAAAATGCCACCGCATCACATTCTAAGACGGTTTTCTTATAACCGCCTTAGAATGTGCGTGGAGGCAGCAGTGTCAACCAAATAATCATAAACCTGCTAGATATACAGCACATTCATCTACCAATAAAACTTACAAGTATTCCCATTTATTAGAAAAATCAAATCTAACCTTGTATTCAGACTGTGCTACTTTGGCAATAACTCTTGTTGGATCCTTTGAAGCTCCTTTTGCTCATAAGAAATCAAGGACCTCAAAATTTGTGAGTGCACCAGCATTGCCCTCTAAGCTGTGACAAAGCTATTAAACATCAATCATATCCCAATATAAAAGAGAAAGGTTCAATTGAAATTAGTGTATTAATTTTGAAAACAAACAAAAATGGTAGAAACATACATTTTCATCTGTAAGACACCAAAGTGAGAGAAAAGGAAGTAACAAAACAAGAGAGTGTCTCCTTTGCTTCTGCAATAAAGCCAGCCCAGTACACAAACAGACAATTACAGAATTAAATTCCCAGTTTTCACAAAATATAACAAATCACATTGCTAATACAGCTTAAACACACATAATTGGGTTGGGGTGGACATCAAAAGCATAAAAAATTGAGTTGGGTGTGTTTTCCCCTTCAAAGAAAAATAGCAATGTCAAAAAATTAGAACAATGCATTTAATTTGAGCAACCAAACAAGAATAAAATAGTGAAGATAGAAACTAGTTGTGAAGCTTCTGGCGGTTTGAATTGTGAGTTCAAAGAATCTTCTGGTTTAGCCTTGGAAAAACTGGAATCAGCAATAGGCTTTGCATTGTTATGCTGAGTTAATCCAGCCACTGCCTTCATTCATGTGATTATCAATGTTTACTCCTGCTGCACTCACTTCCTGACCTTCTGGTTTGTGATTCTTGACATCAAGAAAAATTAAATGCTTGATTACAATCAGCATCCCTATAATTTAAGCGTGAAATAACTACTATCTTCCATTCAATTCCATAAATTATCACGAAATTCATCTCTCTCTATTCCTTTTAATACATGTTAAAATCAAATGATAAAGATTAAACCAGCCTAGAAGATTTAAAAGATAAATTCACTAGAAATTACCCTTACTTTCGGTAAGTTATCATGTATTAGTCATGAGAGTGAACACTAAATAAAAACGATTGCAATATAAATATATACATGAAGAGCTGGGTTAGTACAAAAAAAAGTACCTCCATTGAGCCATAAGAGAATGGGTTTTTGTTCTGGTTTGTGAGTGGCCTCGAAAAACCAATAGAACAGTGCTCTTCCTTGAGTTTCATTGACAGTGATATAACCACCATATTGTTGAACTTCACCGGATGCTGCGCAGGTAATCCATGCACTCTATCAACTTCTTGCTCTGCCAGTATCTCCTGGCTAAGGTAACTAGCTAGAGAATGAAGCTTCATTGTAAGAACTGTGGAAAGCACCTGTAGCAGATGATGAGAGTGATGAGCAAAATGACGGCGACAGCGACGAAGTCTATTTCATTGAAGCCCTTAGGAAGAGACAGGACCGTGAGGCGCCATTTGGCGGAGGAGATTCCGATTATGGTGCCTAGGTACGCCATCAAGCCTCTAGCGACAATGGCATTGGAAAGTACAGACCAAAGGTGACGCGGAGGTAACTAAAGTCGCCGCCAGCGACGGGCATGTCGACTACAAACTTGGTGTAGCAGAAGGCGGAGTGGAGGGCGCAAAAGCCGGCAATGGGAATTAAAATAAGAGTAAACACCAAATTCAAATTAAATACTAGTAGTATCTTAAAATTTCATTAATTTATCTACACTATCCATCCATTTGTAAGTAAAAATCTTTTTTATTTTACGTACAATTTAGCTGTAGGTATAAGTTTTTATAAGGTTTTACCTACACTACATAGTTATAGGTAATTTTTTATATATATTTTTCCAAGATTTACCTATACTAAAAACTATAATTATAAGTCTTTGACTTTAACCTACATTAAACAATGGTAGGTAATAAAGTATTTTTAAAGTTTACCTACACTAATTCATGTTTGTAGATAAAGGTGTATGTAGGTATAAGGCATTTTTCTTGTAGTGCCTATGGTGGTATTTTTTGGACTTTTTTGGACGACATAGGCAGGTGATATTTTTTGGACTTTTTTGGACGCCAACTTGGACTTTTTT
This sequence comes from Glycine max, assembly GCF_000004515.6. Lineage (NCBI taxonomy): Eukaryota > Viridiplantae > Streptophyta > Magnoliopsida > Fabales > Fabaceae > Glycine > Glycine max. The sequence goes on along the minus strand of NC_038254.2, from coordinate 37,189,959 downwards.
GGATGACATAGGCAGGTGATATTTTTTTGCTTGACATCGGTTAAAAAGTAGCACCTACTAATGTTGATGAGAAAAAGCTTGGCCTACGTCAGTTGAACAAACCCTCAGCTGCCATCAACAGAAAACAAACTTAGCCGATGTCAGCATAAAAATAACAATGACTAACGTTGACCGAAAACCTAGCCTATTTGAACAAAAAAATATCCATAAAATGACTTTGGCAAAAACCCTAGCTTGATGTCGACCAAAAAACCTAGCATATGTCAGCCATAAAATGGCATTGGCATCGACCAAAAATAGCCTTGACCATTGTCGACCGAAAAACATCATCAACTGATAAGTTCTATCCTATTTTATTGTGTACTTTTTTACTCTTAATGTTTTTTGTGGCCAGTCCAACCATTTGAATGATGTGAGAACAGACCGTGATTGGAAAGTCATGATTTTATTTGGAATTGAAATTGGATGGTTGATGTGTTATGACCTAGGGATTTGTTTTAATATATTAATTTTATAAGAGGCTTGCTTTATATGTATCAAGATTTTATGATTTATCTTTCTATGGATATGTGGTAAGTTGTAAAATTCAGAATATTTTTTCCAACAAATTGGGGACAAGAAGAAATGATGTCTCCAACTTGCCTAGAGGTCAACTCCAACTTGTTCAAACTCATTCAAGTATGGGTTGGGTCACGAGTGTTAATTTTTAAACCCATGAACCAAACACATAGACCCATTGATGTGACATGTCTTTAAAATTACTATTGTTGTTTATATGTTTACATATTTTTTATATTTAAAAGTTCAAATATTAGTGATAACACATTCACTAACTTGTTCAGACTTCAAAGTCTTTCATGAGTTACTAAGTTCTCATTCTCTCTCTCACTCTCTACACTTAGCATCACATTAAGGTTTCCAATTCTTTCTATTGCCCTCCACACATTGACTATAGGACATCCCCTCCACAACGTATTTTGATTTCTTCGAATGTCATTGTTGACTTATTGAGATTAAGTACTTAATTGTTAAGCAATATCATCATAACACTTTCATGATGCACCAGCTTAGTGACTAGCTTCAAGGTGATTTTTCATAATTTGTATTTTGTCCTTATTTAAAACTTCAGTTTTAAAAATTTTAAAAGAAATTTAGATGTTCAGAACAGATTCACTAAATCACAATCAACTTGTTTGTGACCAAGTTGTTTAGGGTTGGGTTTCATAAAAAAGTAACATGAATCCAACCTACCTTCTCAAGGAGGAAGCTATAGGATTGAGCTAGATATATAGGTACAAATTCAATAAAAGGGACAATATTTTTTTTTTTGAGTGTGTGCGCATGTGAAGGGTAAAAAAAGTTGGCCAAATCTATGTTATCTTTTTTAGTTTTAAGTAAAGGTTTCAAAGATAAAAAAATGAAGGTAAAGAAATTTTGAATTCCATCAGAACTAATTTTTTATTTGGTATACATAAAAGATCTTCCTATACTATGTACTATTTAATTTTGGATGATGAGTGAATTGATAAATTAGAAATTGAAGTAAAGGTTTTAAGAGTGATTTGATTTAGGCTTAGCCCACCTAATGTCCAAAACAATCAACCAAAGTCAAAGTAAGGAGTTGTAAGTCGACCAATTTATGACAATTTTGTAGAAAGAAACAAGTTTAGTCAAAACCTTAGAAATTAGAGTTTTGAACACCAAATTAACTAATTAATTAGTGTAGGCCTAATATAAATAATTTAAATAGACAAAGACCTAATATAATTAATGTTTCTAATTATTAATTAGTTAACTAGAATTAAATTAACCTTAATTGTCTTAATTAAAGCTAACTAATAATAGATTACTCCCGCCGTCTCAAAACAAGCTAAGCAGGTATTTTATTTTCAAGATCCTTGTAATGAAAGATGGTTAGTGGTTCTACATGGAAAAACAATTAACGTTAATTTAGCCTAAAAAGATTAAATTTGTACTTCTGATTTCGAGGATAGTGGGAACGAGAGGTCAACATTGTGTTAAGCATAAAGGTGGGTCTATGTCTTCGGTGGTGCATACAGGATATTAGGAAGGGAGGCAGATTCATGAAGGTGTACCATGGGTGAGTAACTTTGTGGATTTATTTACTCTTCCATTTGTATGAACTCACTAAGGCTTGGTGCTATGGCACTTCTTCTGTCTATTGTCCATCCAATTATTAATATATTTGATCTTTTTCCTAAAAGCATTGAGGTGAGACATGGCAAGGTTCTAGGATTCAAAAAACTCATCTTTAATTGATTTAGGTGAGTTTTAACTATTAGAAATTGTAATTTAGGTTTTAAATAAAGATTGGTGATTTCACAAATCCCATGAAATTATATTTTAAATTTTCTAATAGATATGTTATCACTTAACTAACGATAGGAATCTAGAATAAATTTTTTAATATATCAGGAAACTAGACGTCATCATTAATTCATTTATTGACTTTTTTTTCTATCATTAATATTTTAAGAATATAAGTAAAAAAAAGTAGATTAATGTTACATTAAAAAGCTAAAATGACAATTATTTTGAATTTTTTTTCTCTTACATGACAATTATAATGGAATGGGGAGGAGTAGAATATAATGAAACGTAGAAGATTATAGTCTCTTGCAAGATGAATAATGAAACTTTAATTAATCCTAATGAAACAAATTTGGACCCAAAAACCTAATGGGCCAATGGGACCCGGCCCAAAACTCCATGATGTAGGGTTACAATACAAGAAATGTAAACACTCTCCCTTGGTCCTCAGTCATGCGCAGCCACTTCTAGAGTTTTAGGAGAGATAAGAGAGATTTTATCTCTTGCCTTGTATTCTCTCTCTAACATCATGATCATCCCACGTCAAGTTCTCACCTTTACAACTCAAATCTTGTCCCTTGGACATCAAATTCAAGGAGGGAGCTCTAGCAGACAAGGGTTTTTCATCAATCCATTTTGTTTTGCATTTTCTTGAACTCTAGAAGACTTCAAATCTCTCAAGGTATTGAGAGTTTCTATTTTCTTTAATGTCAATTTTGGTTTGGGAGGCTATCCTCCATGAGTATGGGCTCTTAGAGTCATTTCTATATTATTTGGTGTTGAAAGTTTGTGCACACATGCTGTTTTACAAATTTCAGCTTTGACATACTTCACACAGTTTTTTACTTTGTTTGATTCACATACCGTTTGATGAAAATAAAATTATATTTTAAAAGTAGACTCTTCGGGAATATGAATATATATAAAATAGGTTATATTTCGATTAGAATTGAATTGCTATATGAACTTTACAAATTGACCCTTCTGCTTAGTGTTGCATTTTAGAATTCATGCATTATTTTCATAACTGGTATTGTAGTAGAGATGCTACTGAAATTTGGGGGATAACATTGCAAAATAGGCTTCATAAGCTTTAAAAGTTGGGGTCACTTATAATTTAACTCATTGATTTGCCGAGAAAACTAATGTAAATACGAGAGTGTGTAATGATTTTGTTTTTTGTCTAGTATGAACATCCTTTGGTAAAATGAATATTTCTCTCTATATGATTAACTTTGGATTATGAGTCATACCTTATCCAAAACTAGACATACATGACTTTTTATACTGGTAAAGTTTATAAAATTTTGTTATATGATAAGTATAAGTTATGCAATAGTTTTATAAATACTCTATAGAAGAAAAAAATGTAAACTTGAGTTTTAATATAAATTTTTAATCAGATAAATATATTTATGTATATATTTGGTTTGGGTTGAATTAGATTGAATTTTAAAATGAAATCCAAAATCTGATTTTATCCAAAACAAATGGGTTTATTAAATTTTAATTTGTTCGACTTTTGGTTTATTTGATTTTAAGTTTTTTGCTTGATTTATTCATAAAGTTATTTGATAAAATCAGTTTATGAACATTCCTAAGAAAACCGATAAAGTAAAGACATCAAATGTACAATTAAGTCTCTTAACTAGTAAAGTACGCCTTTGTTGACAAATCTACAGTGTTAAACATTCATAGATTAATATGTATAGTACATTCTTTTGCCTATGATTATTTAATGGACATTCTCTCCTACTTAATTTTTTCAGTTTAAGGTAAAAGTTTATTTAGAAGGAAAATTAATTTTGAGTTGCATCAAAATTTCCTTGTTGCTTTTGGTAGGGTTAAAAGATCTTCATATATTGTGCTATTTACTTTTGAATGATGAGTAGATATGGTTGCACATTATACATAAATTAGGTTAGTCTTTTTTAATGAATTTAATTACTTATATCGATACCTATATTATATTTATTAAGTTAGAAGTATGTAGACACAAAATAACATAACACCATGACATAAACTTTAGCAATTTCCAATTGAAATTCACCGAATTGGAAGGAATTATAGTATGTATGTATATATATATATATATATATATATATATATATATATACACGTCAAAGATTTATACTCTCTCTGGTCTCATATATAAGCAAAAATAATTACTTCCCATAGATTAAGAAAGTTAGTTGAAATCATTTAATTTTACTAATCTCAAGTAGAAAGTAAGGTTATTCTTAAAATGTCCTCCACTCAAATCTGATACCTTAAATAAAAATGACTCTATAAAAATTGAATTACAATTAAATGAAAATTGTTTTAGGAATGACATCAATAAATAGGGGTGAAATTAGTTATGTTTTCTTAATTTGAGTCCAAGAAAAGGGGACTTTTTTGCTTATATATGAGTATAGAGGGAGTATAATATGTGAAAGATGTCATAAATTAATGAAAGGTTTATGAAAATATATGTCTATTCATATAAAGTGTATGTATGAATAGATGCAAATCATAATAAAGAGACATGAGAAGTGACTTTTCATCGAAAGCCATGAGAAGTGACTCTTAACTAAGGGTCATGAGATGTGAGTCTTGTACACTATATTCCATCCAATATCTACATATATTGTTAGGGATGAGTTGAGCCTAATGGTTAGTGTTTTATATGCATACCTTGGAAAATTGTACTTTTCTTAATTTGGTTTTTGTTCTTTCTTGCAATATCATCACACTCGGTATTTCTTTATTTTTGAAGTGGCGTCTCCAATCATCACACCTTGAAAAAGGTATGTATGTCTTCAACATCCCAATCCCAACCAATAGGGAAGATGAGATCATTGCTAAACCCCGTTAGAAAACAAGTATGATGGCTATATTTGAATGGGACAAATCTGAAAAGGTACGTGTGTGACACTTTTTTAAACTACATGATGGGAAAAAATAAGAAATTTCTTGTCAATTATTTTTATAATTATCGGATGATTGATAGTACGCCTTTTATGAAACAAGTGCATAAATTGAATGTATGCTTAATTTCTACGAACAAACACAATATGGATGTAGATGAAAGTTAATTATTCTATCTTGAATCATTGACAAAGTTCCTTCCTTATGGAATGACTTTAAAAAGTTTGAAACATAGGTTGATGTCAAAAGATATTCTAAAAATACATATCTTTCATACACAAACAAACATATTGCTAAATCCTACAAGATCATATTGTAGTTTGATTTTTTGAACATTCATGTCATTTAATTATGCTAGTATCGGAAATATGTAAAACATATTAACAAATGGTAAAGATTTGGTTTATAAGCTAATAATTTGTTCAACAATGACAAAATTTTGTTATATTTAATTTCTAAGTCAATGTATCTAGTCTATTGATTCTCTTTTCAAGATCCAATACTCCTTCAATAAACTGCCTTGATTCATTTATCTCATTTCCATCTTTATAATCTTCCTCCAAAGCCTCCATCAGTGGTTCAACGGTGTCTTGGGAAGGATTTCCAAATAAAATAGTTTTCAAAGGAGAAAATTCAGGTGGAAACACCAGCATCATTGCATAGACTGCTCTTTCACCGAGTAATATTCTTTGCAAAATCACGATGATGATACAGTATTGACTGCTTCCACCATCCTACATAATGTGTGGTGACATCTCCGTAAAAAAAGCCAAGCAGGAAAATAGAAATTCCTGTTAGATATGGGTATGCAGTAATTTTTCCATGAAATGCCTTTGGTTCCCAAGAATGTAGCCACACAATCTAAAACTTCTTGATGCATTCTAAATTGCGTAGCCACTCTTTATGTGATAGGTACTTTTGTGTAATACATTTGTGTGACAACTAGCATTGAAAATCTCATGCATATAGCAAAAAAAAAAAGAACTATTTTATTTATCCAACATATTGAACATAGGCGTGCTAAGGAAAGTAGTCCCTAGGTGAATCCAGGGCAACTCTCGTACCCTCAATTTTCAAGGGATTTAGCTTGTGCCACCCACATAGCATAGGTTTTTCATGGTTGATCAACTTAGGCTGTGGTTGCAAATTTGAGAATCTCTCCCATAACCAAATATGAACCAAGTAGTAAAAGGGTGACCAAAGCGTTACCTCTTATCATCAGCCAAACTAACTATTGTTTTCTTCAGCAGACCTAAATCAATTTATATGTTGGCTTAAAATATTGGTTGCAAAGCTGATTATCTACATCAAGGAAAACAAACTTACTCACCAAGCCATTGGGAGAGAAATCAATCTCTGCCAACCAAGTTGCAAGGAATGTTTCATGCTCCATTTCATTTCCACTATCGACGAATATCCACCCTTGCTATTGTATAAACCACATCCTTTTTATTCCTTGTAGTTTGTTTTCCTATTGTATGTATCAATTTCTTCTCCACTTTTATCATTTCCTAGCTTTGAAATGGGGTGAAGACGGGATCATGAACTATTGGAAAATTCTCCAACACCATCACATCCTCCAAGGTGTTTTTTTTCTCACCTTAGGGTAACAAAAAGGTATTTGTCTCAGGACACCACTTCTCAACAACCCCAAAACACATGTTTTCATTTTTTACTATGAAGCACTTGGGTTGAAAACATATGTTTTGGGTTGTTGAGAAGTTGTGTCCTTAGACAAATACCTTTTTGTGTTCCTAGGGTGAGAAAAATGTCACCTTGGAGGATGTGATGGTGTTGGAGGGTTTTGCAATTGTTGGTGTGAAAAGAAATTGATACATAGAATAAGACAACAACAATCTCCAAGGAGTAAAAAGAGTGGGGACAACAACAATCTTCAAGGAGTAAAAAGAGTGGGGTTTATATAAACATTAGCATGGATGGATTTTTGTCAATAGTAGGATTGAAATTGAGCATGAAACGTCCCATGCAACTTGCTTGGCAATGATTGGCTTCTCTCCTAGTGGTTTGGTGAGAAAGTCTATTTTCCTTATTGTTGTTCATCTTGTTGGAGAGAATCAGCTTTGTGACCAACAGTTTTATCCAACATATAAAATGATTTTGGTCTGTCGAAGAAAACAATTGTTTGTTTGACTGGTAACGAAGAATTGGAATTGTAGTTAACTCTTTGGTCACCCTTTTACTACTTGGTCAAAACTTGGGTGTGAGAGAGATTAACAAATTAGCAACCATAGCCTAGGCTGATTTCCAATGAATAACCTATGCTATTTTGGTGGGACAAGCTTAATCAATTGAAAATTGACGGTGTTAGATTTTCCCTAGACTCTACTAGGGGCAATTTTTCTTGGCACCCTTAATCATGTTCAATTTGTTGGTAAGTTTAGGTCTTTTAATCCAAAAAAAGGAAACTTGGTTACCATGTGAGAGTAATTTGGATAAATGAAAGTAGTTTTGGTTGTTATATGCATGAGTATATCGATGCTTGTTTGCAACAATGTATTATAAAAAAGTACCTACCACATAGAGAGTGGCTATGCAATTTGGAATGCATCAAGAAGTTTCAGATTGTGTGATTGCATTCTCTGGCACCAAAGCTATTGCATTAAAAAATTACTGCATACCCAAAATTACTTTAAAAAATTGCAAACAATATTACTTGGCAAAAAAGCAGTCTAAATCTACTCTGTCATCATGGACCTCATGTATCAAAAGCAAATGCAAATGGTAATGATGTTGATGTTGCACCTGAATTTTCTCCTTTGAAAACTGTTCAATTTGGAAATCCTTCTCAAGACACTGTTGACCCAAGAGATCGAGGCTTTGGAGGAAGACTATGGAGATGGAAATGGGAAAAATGAATCAAGGCAATATATTGAGGGGTTAATGGATCTTGAATAAAGAATCAATAGACTGGAGACAGTGACTAAGAAATTATAAAGATTGCAAAATTTGGACACTATTGAACAAATTATTTTTATAAACCAAATCTTTAGCATTTGTTAATATGTTTTACTTATTTCTTATATACCACATAGAGAGTGGCTATGCAATTTGGAATGCATCAAGAAGTTTCAGATTGCGTGATTGCATTCTCTGGCACCAAAGCTATTGCATTGAAAAATTACTACATACCCAAAATTACTTTAAAAAATTGCAAACAATATTGCTTGGCAAAAAGGCAGTCTAAAGCTACTATGTCATCATGGACCTCATGTATCAAAAGCGAATACAAATGGTAATCATGCTGATGTTGCACCTAAATTTTCTCCTTTGAAAATTGTTCACTTTGGAAATCCTTCTCAAGACACTGTTGACCCAAGAGATGGAGGCTTTGGAGGAAGACTATGGAGATGGAAATGGGAAAAATGAATCAAGGCAATATATTGAGGGGTTAATGGATCTTGAATAAAGAATCAATAGACTGGAGACAGTGACTAAGAAATTATAAAGATTGCAAAATTTGGACACTATTGAACAAATTATTCTTATAAACCAAATCTTTAGCATTTGTTAATATGTTTTACTTATTTCTTATATACCACATAGAGAGTGGCTATGCAATTTGGAATACATCAAGAAGTTTCAGATTGCGTGATTGCAATCTCTGGCACCAAAGCTATTGCATTGAAAAATTACTGCATATCCAAAATTACTTTAAAAAATTGCAAACAATATTACTTGGCAAAAAAGCAGTCTAAATCTACTATGTCATCATGGACCTCATGTATTAAAAGCAAATACAAATGGTAATGATGCTGATGTTGCACCTAAATTTTCTCCTTTGAAAATTGTTCACTTTGGAAATCCTTCTCAAGACACTGTTGACCCAAGAGATGGAGGCTTTGGAGGAAGACTATGGAGATGGAAATGGGAAAAATGAATCAAGGCAATATATTGAGGGGTTAATGGATCTTCAATAAAGAATCAATAGACTGGAGACAGTGACTAAGAAATTATAAAGATAGCAAAATTTGGTCACTATTGAACAAATTATTCTTATAAACCAAATCTTTAGCATTTGTTAATATGTTTTACTTATTTCTTATATACCACATAGAGAGTGGCTATGCAATTTGGAATGCATCAAGAAGTTTCAGATTGCGTGATTGCATTCTCTGGCACCAAAGCTATTGCATTGAAAAATTACTACATACTCAAAATTACTTTAAAAAATTGCAAACAATATTGCTTGGCAAAAAGGCAGTCTAAAGCTACTATGTCATCATGGACCTCATGTATGAAAAGGAAATACAAATGGTAATCATGCTGATGTTGCACCTAAATTTTCTCCTTTGAAAATTGTTCAATTTGGAAATCCTTCTCAAGACACTGTTGACCCAAGAGATGGAGACTTTGGAGGAAGACTATGGAGATGGAAATGGGAAAAATGAATCAAGGCAATATATTGAGGGGTTAATGGATCTTGAATAAAGAATCAATAGACTGGAGACAGTGACTAAGAAATTATAAAGATAGCAAAATTTGGTCACTATTGAACAAATTATTCTTATAAACCAAATCTTTAGCATTTGTTAATATGTTTTACTTATTTCTTATACTAGCAAAATTACATGTATGAATGTTCAGCCTAAAAAGAAAATATGACATGATCTTGTAATTTTTAATGCCTTGGGTACATTAATGCCTTGGTTTCACATTTGTTATTTGTTATTTTGCCTTACTACAAGAAAAAGGACCTATACCTACGGACAAAAACTGTCACTATAAATAAAAAAATCCGTAGGTAAATGTATAATAGACTTTGTCCTACGGACGTTTCTTCTGTCAACTTTGAGGAGGCGTATAATGACGACTAATTGTCTGTCACTATAGGTTCTACGTACAATGTATATAGGTAAAAGTCATTAACTTCTACTTACATCTCCTAGCCAATGAACACCATAATAAACTTTACTAAAAGTCGCCCTCTTCTCATAGTTATCATTCAAGGTATTTACATGGCCTCGCATGCAAGCCTAATCGTCACAAGCACATAAGCACATTACTCCATTAATGCATCACACAGTACTCTATTTGAAAATGGATCTTTTACTCTGTGCCTACAAGGACTATTGACCCTTCCACCTGATAGAGCATCACATCAAATAGACAAAATATATCATAAGATATAAGTCTCAAAGTTCATAAATGGAGAGAGCCACACTATCAAAATAAGCAAACTAACCATGAATGTAGAAACAAATATTGAAATAAATAATACCACTATTATGTGTAGTGGAGCTTTCCAATTTTTGTACCTAACCCTTGATTTTCTTGTTAACCAAGGTCAAAATGACCACCTAAACAAGACTTGTCAACCACTTGAGAGCCTAATTAACCGAACTTGCTTAGATTATAATTTTGCTCTTAGGAACTTACAATGTTATTTCCTCAGTGAAATTTAGTTGCGACGGGCAATCCTAGTTACATAATAGATTTTCAACTCTAACTTCTTAAGCTCTACGACTACCTTCAAAAGTGGTAACAAGATTTAAGTTTAAATTATTCTAACCCATTCATTTTGGACACTACATTTTCCGTTTAGTGAAATTTTCGTTGTATGTGTGGGCTTTTTATGAACTCCTATTCTATTGTCTCTGACCTCACATTTTCCCTGTGTACCTAGTGCAGTCTCAACAGACATTAACCTTATATTACTGTTGAAACTGATTACTAATTCTCGGTTCTAAACAGATGAAAAGAATATTCTGCAAAGAGAACTGAGAACAGCACCGGTAATTATATTTAAACTCATGTCATCTTGTTACCTTGAAGAATGCACCCCAGATTTCTTCTTCCTCAGTAGGTACTGCAGTAATCTTATTCTTTGGACTCTCATAGCATCTCAATCCTCCAACTGCTGTAGAGTAGAAACATCATGTACAACTTACAGAATAACAATGTCAATAGTGAAGGAATACTTACAATCATGGGGAACAAAAAGAAACAGAACATAGACAACACCAATGTAAAAATCCTCATATTATGAATTATCATCATCTTGAAGGGGAGGGAGGAAATGATCCAATCTAGGATCACTTGGAACAAATAGTTGCCAAAATGCTGAGGATTGTGATATGCTGGAACAAAAAGAAACTCACCTCGAGGGAAACAAGCTAGTGACTTGCCACAAGAAACTTTAAGCAATATAATTTACTTTACTTGTGATATGCTGGAACAAACAGAACATTGAATACAAACCAACAACAGCGGGGGAAGATATAATTTACTTTACTTGTTTGGTGAAAAATATATAAAATTTGGTCAAGTGAGACAACAATATAAATACAAAGTACCAACTAATACAATATCTATGCCTTTTTATATAGCTTTGCATTAAAAAAGTAATAGAAAATAATATGTATATATACTGTGAGTATATTTTATTATTATTATTATTAAATCATAAATTATGATAAATATTAATTTTTTAACTTTAATAATAGATATTTTTAATATGAAATAATAAATATTTTAAAACTATATAAAAAGGGATTTTTAATTAATTGACAACTTAAAAAGAAGTGTAGGTTAAATTTATATATGCATTGCTTTTATCCTCCTCCATGATGTAAATCAAGTTCAATGAAACAATTCAACTATTTGTAATACTATTAATTAACGAATAATATTAAAATAAAAAATAAATATTTTTATTAAAAAGTTACTTTGGGATAGATTCAAAGGAGTAGTGTAGGCTTTGCAACTTTATAATATCACACATGCACATCTATTAAAGCTGGAATGCATGGGCCAGCCCAACAATTTCAATGTTGGAATGCAAAGATGATGAAGCTTCACTTTAAACTTTTACTCGGGACCAGCATGTTATATTTTGATGCAGAAATTCACCCTTATAAAAGTATTCACTCTTGAACAAGAGAATATTAGGAACTACTCACTCTCTTTCATGATAAGCTACATGACTTCTCCTGTATCAAGTATGTCACACTAATTTATTTTTAAGTTTTTTATTTCTCCCTATTGTTTAAATTTAGTCTATCTCAATTTAAATTTGTATTTTGAATTTAAAAATTTGATACATTATATCAATTTGATAGACATACAGATTGTATGTATTTATATAAATAATTTGTCGACAATGTGGTCACAGCTAAAAAATAGTAGAGCTAAAAACTTCTAACTAAATGCATAGGTGTAACATAAATTGGAAAATCAAAATTTTGATACTTATTCGGAATAGTTCAAAATCAGCAACTGGCCCAATGTTTAATATGTTCAGAGCCTCAGCTTTTGCTAGGTCATACTGTTTATTACTTGCCAATAACTCATTGATGCTCTCTCTTGTTTGAACAGAGGCACCACTTCTCAACAACCCCAAAACTCATGTTTTCATTTTTTACTATGAAGCACTTGGGTTGAAAACATGTGTTTTGGGTTGTTGAGAAGTTGTGCCCTTAGACAAATACCTTTTTGTGTTCCTAGGTGAGAAAAATGTCACCTTGGAGGATGTGATGGTGTTGGAGGGTTTTGCAACTGTTGGTGATCCTGTCTTTACCCCATTTCAAAGCTAGGAAATGATGAAGCTGGAGAAGAAATTGATACATAGAATAGGACAACAACAATCTCCAAGGAGTAAAAAGAGTGGGGACAACAACAATCTTCAAGGAGTAAAAAGAGTGGGGTTTATATAAACATTAGCATGGATGGATTTTTGCCAATAGTGGGAGTGAAATTGAGCATGAAACGTCCCTTGCAACTTGCTTGGCAATGATTGGCTTCTCTCCTAGTGGCTTGGTGAGAAAGTTTGTTTTTCTTATTGTTATTCATCTTGCTAGAGAGAATCAGCTATGTGACCAACAGTGTTATCCAACATATAAAATGATTTTGGTCTATCGAAGAAAACAATAGTTTATTTGACTGGTAATGAATAATTGGAATTGTAGTTAACTCTTTGGTCACCCTTTTACTACTTGGTCCAAACTTAGCTGTGGGAGAGTTTAAAAAATTAGCAACCATAGCCTAGGCTCATTACCAATGAAGAACCTATGCTATTTAGGTGGAACAAACTTAATCAATTGAAAATTGACGGTGTGAGATTTTCCCTGGACTCTACTAGGGGAAATTTTCCTTGGCACCCTTAATCATGTTCAATTTGTTGGTAAGTTTAGGTCTTTTAATCCAAAAAAGGAAACTTGGTTACCATGTGAGAGTTATTTGGATAAATGAAAATAGTTTTGGTTGTTATATGCATGAGTATTTCGATTCTTGTTTGCAACAATGTATTATAAAAAAGTACCTACCACATAGAGAGTGGCTATGCAATTTGGAATGCATCAAGAAGTTTCAGATTGTGTGATTGCATTCTCTAGCACCAAAGCTATTGCATTGAAAAATTACTACATACCCAAAATTACTTTAAAAAATTGCAAACAATATTACTTGGCAAAAAAGCAGTCTAAAGCTACTCTGTCATCATGGACCTCATGTATCAAAAGCAAATACAAATGGTAATGATGCTGATGTTGCACCTGAATTTTCTCCTTTGAAAACTGTTCAACTTGGAAATCCTTCTCAAGACACTGTTGACCCAAGAGATGGAGGCTTCGGAGGAAGACTATGGAGATGGAAATGGGAAAAATCAATCAAGGCAATATATTGAGGGGTTAATGGATCTTGAATAGAGAATCAATAGACTGGAGACAATGACTAAGAAATTATAAAGATAGCAAATTTTGGTCACTATTGAACAAATTATTCTTATAAACCAAATCTTTAGCATTTGTTAATGTGTTTTACTTATTTCTTATACTAGCAAAATTACATCTATGAATGTTCAGCCTAAAAAGAAAATATGACATGATCTTGTAATTTTTAATGCCTTGGGTACATTAATGCCTTGGTTTCACATTTGTTATTTGTTATTTTGCCTTACTACAAGAAAAATGACCTATACCTACAGACAAAAACTGTCACTATAAATAAAAAAATCAGTAGGTATATGTATAATAGACTTTGTCCTACAGACGTTTCTTCTGTCAACTTTGAGGAGGCGTATAATGACGACTAATTGTCTTTCACTATAGGTTTTACCTACTATGTATAGTGTGTAGGTAAAAGTCATTAACTTCTACTTACATCTCCTAGCTAATGAACACCATAATAAACTCTACTAAAAGTCGCACTCTTCTCATAGTTATCATTAAAGGTATTTACATGGCCTCGCATGCAAGCCTTACCGTCACAAGCACATAAACACATTACTCCAGTAATGCATCACACGGTACTCTTTTTGAAAATGGATCTTTTACTCTGTGCCTGCAAGGACTGCTAACCCTTCCACCTGATAGTTCATCGCATCAAATAGACAAAATATATCATAAGATATAAGTCTCAAAGTTTATAAATGGAGAAAACCACACGATCAAAATAAGCAAACTAACCATGAATGCATAATCAAATATTGAAATAAATAATACCACTATTATGTGTAGTGGAGCTTTCCAATTTTTGTACCTAACACTCGTTTTTCTTGTTAACCAAGGCCAAAAAGACCACCTAAACGAGACTTGCCAACCACTTGAGAGCCTAACCAAACTTGCTTAGATTATAATTTTGCTCTTAGGAACTTACAATGTTATTACCTCGGTGAAATTTACTTGCAACTGGCAATCCTAGTTACGTAATGGATATTCAACTCTAACTTCTTAAGGTCTTAGATTACCTTCAAAAGTGATATGAAGATTTAAGTTTACATTAGTCTAACCCATTCATTTTGAACACTACACTTTCTGTTTAGTGAAATTTAGTTGTATGTGTTGGCTTTTTATGAACTCCTATTCTATTGTCTCTGACCTCACATTTTCCCTGTGTACCTAATGCAGTCTCAACTGACATTAACCTTATATTACTGTTGGGTCTGATCACTGATTCTCTGTTCTAAACAAATGAAAAGAATATTCTGCAAAGAGAACTGAGAGCAGCACCGTTAATTATATTTAAACTCATGTCATCTCGTTACCCTGAAGAATGCACCCCAGATTTGCTCTTCCTCAGCAAGTACTACAGTAATCTTATTCTTTGGATTCTCATAGCATCTTAATCCTCTAACTGTTGTAGAGTAGAAACTTCCTATACAATTTACAAAATAACAATGTCGATAGTGAGGGAATACATAGAATCATGGGGAACAAAAAGAAATAGAACATACACAACGTCAATGTAAAAATCCTCATATAATGAATTATCATCATCTTGAAGGGGAGGGAGGAAATGATCCAATCTCGGATCACTTGGAACAAATAGTTGCCAAAATGCTGAGGATTGTGATATGCTGGAACAAAAAGAAACACACCTTGAGGGAAAGAAGGCAAGTGACTTGCCACAAAAACCTTTAAGCAATATAATTTACTTTACTTGTGATATGCTGGAACAAACAGAACATTGAATACAAACCAACAATAGCGGGGGAAGATATAATTTACTTTACTTGTTTGGTGAACAATATATAAAATTTGGTCAAGTGAGACAACAATATAAATACTAAGAACCAACTAATACAATAGCTATGCCATTTTATATAGCTTTGCATTAAAAAAAGTAATAGAAAATAATATGTATATATACTGGGAGTATATTTTATTATTATTATTAAATCATAAATTATGATAAATATTAATTTTTTAATTTTAATAATAGATATTTTTAATAGGAAATAATAAATATTTTAAAAGCTATATTAAAAGGGATTTTTAATTAATTGACAACTTAAAAAGAAGTGTAGGTTAAATTTATATATGCATTGCTTTTATCCTCCTCCATGATGTAAATCAAGTTCAATGAAAAAATGCAACTATTTGTAATACTATTAATTAACAAATAATATTAAAATAAAAAATTAATATTTTTATTAAAAAGTTACTTTGGGATAGATTTAGAGGGCTAGTGTAGGCTTTCCAACTTTATAATATCACACATGTACATCTATTAAAGTTGGAATACATGGGCCAGCCCAACAATTTCAATGTTGGAATGCAAAGATGATGAAGCTTCACTTTAAAATTTTACTCGGGACCAACATGTTATATTGTGATGCATAAATTCACCCTTATAAAAGTATTCACTCTTGAACAAGGGAATATTAGGAACTACTCACTCTTTTTCATGATAAGCTACATAACTTCTCCTATATCAAGTATGTCACACTAATTTATTTTTAAGTTTTTTATTTCTCTCTATTGTTTAAATTTAGTCTATCTCAATTTAAATTTGAATTTTGAATTTTAATATTTGATACATTATATCAATTTGATAGACATACAGATCGTATGTATTTATTAAAATAATTTGTTGACAATATGGTCACAGCTAAAAAATTACAGAGCTACAAACTTCTAACTAAATGCTTAGGTGTAACATAAATTGGAAAATCAAAATTTTGATACTTACTAGGTATAGTTTAAAATCAACAGTTGGCCCAATGTTTAATATATTAAGAACCTCAGCTTTTGTCAGGCCATGCTGTTTAAGAATTGTCAAGAACTTATTGATGCTCTTTCTTATTTGAACAGACACTATTACAATAATGGTCTTTTAAGTCAGTTATTTAAGATCTTTTATGACGGTTTTAAACCGTCTTAGATGCCAGTGTCATAATATCACAATGTATTTACAACAACGGTTTTTGAACCGTCGTAGAAAGTAACATTTTCTAAGACGATTATCCAACAACCGCCTTAGAATCTAATTTATACAAAGGCGGTTCTACGTGCTAAACCGGCGTAATATAGTGTAGTCAACATGCGAATTCTAAGACGGTTATTGAGTAACTGTCTTAGAGAGTTTAACATTCTAAGACGGTTTCAAAAGAATCGTCGTCGTATGTCTTAGAAACTAAGACGGCTATTTTTACAACCGCCTAGTTTCTAAAACATACTACAACGGTTCTTTTAGAACCGTCTTAGTTTCTAATTTATTGCAGGATTCACAAACAGACCAAATAAATCAACGGTCTAAATTCTCCTATATAGATTTGCAAAAAATTACATAATCAAATAAAGACCAAAAGGGATACTAAATCACTTCTCATTATCTTAAATATAAATAAAAAATGAAAATTTAGAGAAAAATGTCAGCCTTGAATTAAAACTTAGAATGAGATTGTTATCAAAGATGGATGAGAGATAATATAGACAAAGGTAAAGTTTAGAAAAAATAAAATTCACAGACCCACCCAAACCAAACGTCCTTGCACAATTGATACAATAACACCATTCTCCAAACCTTAAAAAGTGGTGATCTAAAGGACATACATGCAAAGGAAACAAACTTCCATGGAAAAGCATAAGTTGCATTGATTGTTTAATTGGTATCCCATCCATTCATATATAAATCATACTGTGAATTACTTAGTACCACAATGAAATAACATATTAAGGAAAGTATTGTTGCCTCCAACTCTGTTTTTGCATGAAAATATGTAGATGTTGCAATAAACATGCCTTTCAATTATGCCAACGAATTAAATTAACAAGCAAACACAAGGCACTCACTATGTGCAAGTGATGTAAATTTCCTTTAATTTTGAGTCTCAACTTCTCGATCCAGTTGCTGCTTCCAGGATGCTAGTAGAGCCTTATCCTATACCATGAAATATATTATGAATAGCCTCATCTTATACATGGAAATATACTATGAATACAGTATAAGGAGAGGAAAATACCCTACAAATATTCCCCTATATATACCTGTGGCATGTGAATTGTAATTTTATTTGGGAAAAGCTTAGTCAAAGTTCTATTTTGTTTTCGGGCTTCCTTCCCCCCTGTCATGCAATCATCCAAAACTATCCTAAAAAGATTGAAGAGAGATAACATTTATTTCACTTAGATAGCTTGAAAGAAATAATATTAGGTTGAATGTAAGAAGCATATTGTAGATATACCATCCAAGAAGCTCAAATGACTACATATGCAAAAAAAAAAAGCCTCAAAACTATATATGTAATGTTTTATAATATAATTAAAATGGAATAATGTGTGCATATGCATGTATATTCTTTGGTGAAATGGAATCATATGCCCATAGACATATGTAATTGCAGCCAAAAGACTGCACCGAAAATTGGATAAAATCAGTTATAACGGCTACAAAGAGAGAAAAGACACTTTCCATGGAGTGCATGGTGCTTGATGCTAATGCTTTTGCATCATGATCATGAGATAGAAGTGAATATGTTCCGTGTCCCTAGAAAAATTAGCTCGCAACAAGCACGCGCACTGACAACAATGTGTGACGTCATGGAGGTTATGCCCAGAGGTAAAAGCAATGTGTGATTTTTTTTTCACTTCTATTTTACAGCCTTACAAGAAGACTTAAAATAATTTTTTTTTAATGAAAGAATGTTAGAAACAGAATGCAGAAAGTGTCACTATCAAATGGATATAATTTTGTTGATTAAGTGGAGCTTATGAGTTATTATAAAAATTTTGATACTTTTTTTTTATTTTTTATGCATAAAAAGTGTAGCTAACATTTTTCACATTGTAAACTGTTCAATTTGGAAATCCTTCTCAAGGCATTGTTGACCCAAGAGATGGAGGCTTTGGAGGAAGACTATGGAGATGGAAATTGTGACACCCTCTACCCCGACATATAAATAAATAAAATATATAAAAAAAATATCGGTAACCAAATTCACACGGGTAAAAGGTTCACATTCACTTCACTATTATCAATTAAAACTTATTAAAAATATATTTGGCTCGAAACAAGACCGTCAAAATTTACAAAAATATTTTGTTAAATCAGTGAGATAAAATAAAATAGACTAACATTATGCAATTAATATAAAACTTATGTCCCACTGTCACATCCTATCAAAGCATTGTGTCCCAACGTCCTTCAGCACAAGGTTCCTTTAAGCACTTCACCTAGCCATCTGCTCCCCCGAACACAAGGTTCAAGATCATCACAAGATCCAAACACAAACAACAAACCGGGAGTGAGGTATCACATTTCTAACTACTAGAGAGAAACAAAACAACATATAGTAGCCAAATACAATTTACTTTGCATATCTCACATTATTTCATCACTTTGTCATTCAAAATTCACTTTTCATCCATCGATCACCTTACACAAGAATCACACGTTCTAATCAAGACATAATAACACCCCAATTTCATAATAAACAATTAGCAAGCGCATGAGACAATTATGATGCTAAGACTCAAGCCTACATGCAATGTGATACCATGTCAGTGAAAAACCACCCTGCGGCGCTTAGGAGTACATAACAAGACACACCACACAATGGGTTTGTCAGGTCACTCTCACTAAGTAAGATCATAGGGATACCAGTCAGGGTCACGATGTTTTGCGAGAATGCTCCAACCATATGGGATCAGCATAGGCTTAAAGAAGCACTCAAACCCGATGACCCCCAAGGCCTACACTCCGAAGAGTCTATCAGGGCCTCTCCCTCCTGATTCAGGTCCAACCCCTAAAATCATTTTAGCACACAGACACTGCTAGTGAATTATACAATACCCACAACCTCACACTCGTGTCTTAAGCACGCACAACATATTGCGCTACAATTTAACACTGGTTCCTAAATAGGAACCTACACTTTCTCTTTAACACTAGTTCCTAAATAGGAAACCTACACTTTCTCTTTAACACTGCGCATTTACACTTTTCTCAAGATAACACTGGTCGGATTATTGTACAATTCATAGCTTACAACACGAATAATGTCACATCAAGAGTTAATCACACACTTATTCACAACCAAAACTCATTCACAATTTCACATCTCATAATGTCACAATCCACAATCACATGTTTTCACATATCTCACAATTCAACACATGTTCTACTTTACACTTTTACTCAATCTCAATAACAATATTCTAAGCGGGCTCACGTGTCTTCAGTCAACGATAGCAGCATCTCTAGCGGTTCCCTGAGATTCCTCCAATTTTTTTCCTCTAACTGCTCCGATAGAGTTCCTAAACGTCAAAGGGACAGAGAAGGGATTGAAGCCTCCACTTGTACTCTCATCATGCGATTTATTTTTCTCCCTCCACAACTATTATCTCGGAAATCCCAACGGTCAAGGCGTGCGAAATTGAATTTCCAACAACATATCCAAATTTCATGAAAATCCAACGGTTAATGAAACCGGGATCTTAGTTTTTCCGAGACAGATCTGGGTTTCTGCGGGAAAGGAAAATGCTACAATGTGAGGGGTATTTCTCTTAGCTCAGACATAATATCAAAATTCCCTACGGTGAGAATGGTCAGAATTGGGTTGCGAACAAGGTACTCAACTTTCACAACGATCCAACGGAAAATGAGGCCGAGATCATAATTTTTCTGAGACGGGTTAGGTGGCCTGCGAAAAAAAGAGAGGGTTTTGAGAGAAGAGAGAAAAAAATTGACCTATCATGTTGCTATTTATAGCTAGGGGCATTTTCGACCTATTATTTACTCTATTTATTTATTTATTTATTATTTATTATTTTATAAAAACAAACTTTATTTTATTCTCTATGAAACAAATAAATAAAATACCCTTTTTATTTTCTCTCAAATTATTATTTTAATTAATAATTATATCTCCTTATTTATTTATTTATAAAATCTCATCATTATTTTTAAAATTATATTTATTTATAAATAACAATTCTTTTTAATCTAGTTTATGAAAAATTGGGATGTTACAGAAATGGGAAAAATGAATCATGACAATATACTGAGGGGTTAATGGATCTTGAATAGAGAATCAATAGACTGGAAGACAGTGACTAAGAAATTATAAAGATAGCAAAATTTGGTCACTATTGAACAAATTATTCTTATAAACCAAATCTTTAGCATTTGTTAATATGTTTTACTTATTTCTTATACTAGCAAAATTACATGTATGAATGTTCAGCCTTAAAAGAAAATATGACATGATCTTGTAATTTTTAATTCCGTGGGTACATTAATGCCTTGGTTTCACATTTGTTATTTGTTATTTTGCCTTACTACAAGAAAAATGACCTATACCTACGGACAAAAACTGTCACTATAAATAAAAAAATTCGTAGGTAAATGTATAATAGACTTTGTCCTACGGACGTTTCTTCTGTCAACATTGAGGAGGAATATAATGATGACTAATTGTCTATCACTATAGGTTTTACCTACTATGTATAGTGTGTAGGTAAAAGTCATTAACTTATACTTACATCTCCTAACTGTAGGTAAATGTCTTTAATATGTACCTATCATCTTCAACTGTAGGTAAATATGTTTAACATGAACACCTCTAATAAGAAGACAATTCTAGGGTGCCAATTTAAGAGCCTAACTAGAAAGGCTATGACCTGTTTGGTAACTAGGGATACACCTTGGCATTGGAACCTGTTTGGTAATGTGTGCATATGCATATATATACTTTGGTGATATGGAATCATATGCCCATAGACATATGTAATTGCAGCCAAAAAGCTGCACCAGAAATTGGATAAAATCAGTTCTAGCGGCTACAAAGAGAGAAAAGACACTTTCCATGGGGTGCATGGTGCTTGATGCTAATGCTTTTGCATCATGATCATGAGATAGAAGAGAATATGTTTCGTGTCCCTAGTAAAATCAGCTCGCAACAAGCACACGCACTGACAACAATGTGTGATGTCATGCAGGTTATGCCCACAGGTAAACGCAATGTGTGATTTTTTTTTCACTTCTATTTTACAGCCTTACAGAGACTTCAAATAATTTTTTTTAATGAAGATG